>NW_007727557.1:235075-244149 GCF_000696425.1 Galeopterus variegatus
CTCACACACACACAAAAAAACAAACAACAACATTAACAACAACAACAACAACAACAACAAAAAAAAGAAACCAAAAAACACAAAAACCGGGAGGGGGGAGAGGAAGATATAACAACCACAATTTTTTTTTGAAGTTCTTACAACAAGCAAATGGAGGGGACACACTTGGGTGGGAGGGGGGAGAGGGAGGAGGGAGGGAGGTTTCGGTGATGGGACATAATAATCAAGTACATTGTATATTGACAAAATAAAAATAATAAAAAAAAAATAAAGGGGCCGGCCCGGTGGCGCACTGCTGCAGTGCACCGCTTGGGAGTGCAGCGGCGCTCCCACCGAGTGTTCGGATCCCACATACAGACCGGTTCCTGCTCACTGGCTGAGTGAGGTGCGGTCGCGGCACCGAGGGTTGCGATCCCGTTGCCGGTCCCGGTCCGGTGTGGGCGCGACACTGAGGGTTGCGATCCGTTGCCGGACACGAACAAAGACAAAAAAAAAAAAAAACAGGCTAAGAAATCCCAGCGTGGCCTTTACAGACCACTCAAGCATTCTTACCTTCAAGTCATATTTTTTATAAAAAGTGAAATGTGTATTTCAAATTCTGAAAACTACAGAAATAGTTGGGTCAAGGGAATAGTCACAGCCTAGAGCCAGGAGTTATACACAGAGTTTGTTTCGCCACAGCACCACCAATTTATTGTATGACCTTGGGCAACCCAGTTAACCTTGACTGATTTATTATTTATTGAAAAAAACAGTGTTCTAGAAGATATAAAAGGTCCATAATGGATTCCACATATATTCCTGTAGGGCAGACACGGAGGGAATGGGGGCTTCCTGACTAAATTAATGGCGAGATCCTATCAAGAATATACCAGGGAAAATCCACATCTTCTAGAACTGAAAAAGCTGCAAGTGCAACTGTTGGAAGCCTAGATCTAACCTCCTCTTCCTCTGTTTACTGCTCAATGAAAGGAAGATTTGAATTCTCACCCTGGATTGTTGTGGACTTATTTAAATTAGGGCCTAGCCTTGATATAATATTTGTCCACTCTGAACCTCGGGGACACTATGTTAAAATGTCAGCAAAAATCCAATGGCAGACCCAAATGCAAGTGTAGCTCAAGAAAATCTGTTTTTTTGCTAATAGAGACTATTTGGCCAAGGGCACATTTCCCTACAGGTAAAAAGAAGCCCCATAAGGTCACAGTGGGTCAGAATGAAGAGGGTGGACTTTAAAGTAAGAAACGCAGAGAGGCCAATCCCGGCCTCGCAACGTGTCAGCTTTGGGAATGTCACTTCACCCACCTGAGCCTTAAGTTTGTTGTTGTTGTTTGTGCCATAGTTTGCTTTGTAAATGGAAATAAAAAAGTCCTACCTCGCTGAAGCATAGAGGCAATATTAAAAACTTGGAAAAAACATCATAAACCAGGTCAAAAAACAAAAAACAAAAATATTTTTATTACATGGGGCTCAGTCCTTGGACTTCGTTTTTTAATTTCTACATACTGTACAGTAGCCACCCCTTATCTGCCATTTTGCTTTCTGTGCTTTCAGTTACCCATGGTCGAATGCAGTCCAAAATATTACATGGAAAATTCCAGAAATAAACAATTCGCAAGTTTTAAATTGCATGCTGTTCTGAGGAGCGTGATGAAATCTCAAATACTCCTGCTTTGTTCTGCCCAGCACGTGAATTACCCCTTTGTCTAGCATATTTGTATATGCTGCCCACCTGTTAGCCACTTAGTAGGCGTCTCGGTTACCAGATGGAAAAAGCACAGTATAGTCAATACAGCGACAAGTACGATCCACAGATTTAGGAATCCATTGGAGGTACTGGAACATATCCACCTCGGAGCAGGAGGCACTACTGTATTTCTTGGATGATGTAATTCATTTTCAAGGGCTTCACTGAGAACATCTATGTGCTGATGATGCCTGGATTTACACCTCCAGCCCAGACTTCTTCTCTGATCTCCAGTGTCCTAACAATATCTCCACTTGCGTTTCCAATAGATACATGAAATTTAACATGCCCAAACCAGACACCTAATCCTCTCCCCTACAAACTTGACTTTCTCCCATCTTCCTCCTCTGTTAGAGGCAACTCCAAATTGCAGTTGCTTGGTTCCTGTAGCCTGGCATCATTTTGACTCCTCTTTCTTTCATACACCCATCCAATCTGTCAGTGCATCCTGATGTCTCCCCTACAAAATATATCCAGAGCCTTACCATTCCTCATTCACTTCTCTGTTCCACACTGATATAAGCCAACGTTACCTCTTCTTGAATGATTGCAGTGGCCTCATAACTAGTCCCCTAGCTTCCTCCCTTGCCGCCATGGCTTATACAACATAGCAGATGAAAAATTAAGCACAATTTAAATCAGACATTTTACTCATTGGCTTAAAACCCTCCAGTGACCACACTTCTCACTCAGAGTACAAATTAAAGTCCTTACATAGACCAATCAGGACCTCACCTCTCAGAACCCCAGGACTCCTACCCTCCCCACTTTCACCCCATACCCATCATGGTGACCTCCTTGCTGGGCCTTACATGTGCCCCTATGTTCCAGCCTCGGGCTGCTGCACTGACTGTTTACTCTGCCAGCCACGTCTCCTTCAATAAATACAAACGCCTCCTGCCTCGCCTCCCAGTGCTTGATTCAATGTCACCTTTTACTGAGGCCTCTGTGACTGATATGCTTGCATAGCTATATATATGCTCAAATGACAACAAACCCTCATTTGCTCCCCAGTTTGGTAAAATTTTAAGAATTTGATTATGCCAAGGACCTGTGAGACAATACAGACACATAAACAGTTTAGGAGTGGAACTTGGGACTTCTTGGAAGGGAGATAAACAAGCCTACAGAGATGTATACACATCAGTGGTCAGTGCAGCATTGTTTGAAATGGCAATAAAACTTGAAACAACCTAATCCTACAGCTTGTTCCGTCAGGAAAAAACTATGGTGCATATGTTGAAAATAACGAGGCAGATACATTCAGCTTCCATTGGTACCCGTGGGGGATTGATTCCTGGGTCCCCCACAGATAACAAAATTCGAGGGTGCTCAAATCTCAAAGTTGACCCTGCAGAACCCAAGAATGTGAACAGTTGGCTCTCTATATACACAGTTCTGCTTCCTGGGAATACTGTAGTTTCCATCTGCAGTTGGTTGAACCCATGTATACAGAGGGCCTGTTTATACTGATAGTATATACATATCAACATAAAAATATCTTGGAGATATATTAAGTGAGAGGAAAAGCAAGCTGCTGAATATACCTAGTAAGGCAGGAGCTCACTTGTGACATATATAATGTATGCATATGTGTGGGCTGTGCTTATTCTTGTCTAGGAGCATACAATTTCTGGCATCACAGTGCTTATCTCTGGGAAAGGAAACTGTAAGCCAAGGCTTTTAATGTTCATTTTATTCTCATTTTCACCTCTTCTAATTTTTTTTTTTTTTTTTACCGGGAAGGGGATTGTAACCCTCCGGCATGGTGTCTTCAGCACCACGCTCAGCCCGTGAGCGCACTGGCCATCCCTATATAGGATCCAAATCTGCTGCCTTGGTGCTACCAGCACCGCACTCTCCTGAGTGAGCCATGGGGCCGGCCCCTTCCTCTATTTTTTTGAACAGTTTGTAAAAAATTGATATTAATTCTCATTTATATGTTTGATAGAATTTAGCAGTAAAATCTTCTGGGCTGCACCGGACATCCTTATATAAGATCTGAACCTGCAACCTCGGTGCTACCAGCACCGCACCCTCCCAAGTGAGCCACGGGGCTGGCCCTCTTCTAATATTTTTAACACTCATGTACATTACTTTCATAAATTACAAGTCTTTGTGAAATTGATCTTGCTCTGATACTCCTGGGCTCGAATTGGGTTTTCTTTCTAAATATGTGACTTAGGAGACATAAATTAAATGATCTATGCTTTCAATTTTGCATCCATAAAATGAAGTTAATTATAAAAATTGATCTCATAAGATTGTTGTGAATATTAAATGAAAGAATATATCTAGAATGTTTAGCAGGGAATACACTATACACTCAATGACAGAAACTAATATATGATTTTTATCATAAAAGGTAGCATCGTGAGAACGAGAGAATGCATGTAAAACACCCATCAGCATGCCTTAAGTAGAGTAGCTCTTTAGTAAAAAATAAGTGCAATTATTTCAATGAACTCCAGTGGCTGGCAGACCATCTGCGTGGTGGTTGTGGCATCTAGCTGCTTTTGCAACAGCTGTGGTTATTGTGGTGGCTGTGGTGGGCCACCCACATGGAGGTGATGTTTTTGGCATGCTCCTTGGCGCTGGGAGATGGTCCGCCAGTCACTGGAGTGCACTGACACAAGGAGAGTCACGAGCAGAGACCAAAGAAAAGAAGAGGACGTCTCTCTCCACAAAGCCCATTCCAGAGTGCTAGAAGAAGCATCTGCTCTACGATAATATGGGGGGACCTGAACACACCTATCAGCATTGGACGGACCATCTAGGCAACAAATCAACAGAGTAACCATTACTCTTTTTAGAAGGAGAGAAGAAATCTAGGGGCATCAGAGGTGGGAAGTGGGAAGGAGGAGGGAATAGGGAGAGATTGGACAAGGGGCATAAAGAATAAGTATGATTTGTAACAATATATATGCAAATATATTGATTTGATCAACATATGTCAACATTGAACCTCCAAAATATGTATAATCAATTATGATTCAATATATTTTTTTAAAGTGCAATTATTAATATTTTAATATCGATTAATTAACAGCAATAATAATGGAGAAGAGGGACCCTTAGTTTTATGCTACCCAAAGTCACCACCGGTGACAAAGTAACAGAACTAGAATTAAAACAGGGATGTGATTCCTTTAGTATGATTAATTCAATACCTATGTCCTGAGCACCCAAGACTTCATTCCCTCTATTAGAACAGGTTTTCCCCAAAGGACAGGAAAAATATGCAACACTGTAAAATAAGACAAGTAGTAGTTGGTTGTGAAACACAAAATAAGTATATTCAAGAACACATGGTCCAGGTGTTTCAGGAAAAGAAATGTCAAGCATGCAAGCACAGAAATAAAAATATAACAATGTCTTTAAAAACACGTCTGGCAAATAAGCATGAATCTCCATACTAGGGAAGATTCCCGGTGTGCCAAGGGTAGAGGCCTTTGCCCAAGCTGCCTCCAGCAACGTCACGAAAGGCCCCAGGAGAAAAGTCTCTAGGAGCTGCAACCCATGCCAGATCCTTATCAACTAGCTTATGTTACATTCTGGTCAGTTTCCAATGATTTCAGAATAGTCAAGCAAATTATCCTGGAACAAATTACTCTGACCCAAAAATACAATATGGCTTCTAAAGTTTAACACTCACCTCACTGAACTGCTGTATATTTGCATTATTGTCTCTTTGTATGAATGTTTTCCCCATTGATATGAGCATCTTAAGGGCAGAGGCTATGTTTTATTCTCTAAGTATCCCAGAACCTAAAAAAACCCTGCCCAGTTCCTGGTATACAGTTCCTACAAAATAAAGGTTTAACTGACAAACTAATGAATGAGGGAAAAGATCTAAGCATAGCTTGAATTTACATTTGTTAACTAATGTGAAGAAATAAAGGATTCATGGCAGATAAAAATGTTTGTAGGACGGTCTTATGTAGTGGAGGTCTTCCACATATGCCTAAAGTAATGTTAATGAAGAGTTTCATTAGGGACAAAAAATGAATAAGGCTGTTTAACGATGATAAAGGGGAACTAGGGACTGCATCCTGTGCTGGATATACTTTCTCCAAGTAATTTAAAATGCAAACCTAAAAAGATGTTTTCAGGATGTTTATTTTCTTTTTAGGTAAGAAGAAAATATGACTCGGCTTACGGTCAGCATTTATCATTTCTTTGCCTCATCCATTACCCCTGCAAAATAGGAAACTGAAATGGCAGAATGTCTGCTCTGAGACTAACAAGAAAAAAACTGACTCCATCAAATCAGTTCAAAGATATACTGTCCACAATAGCAGTTCTCATAGGACAGGGTTACACCAGCAGGGTTGTCATTGTGTGGGAGCGGGGCAGAGAACGTTCATACCAGAACAGCAATACGTGTCCAAATGGAATGCTGTGGGAATTTATCAGTGATTTCTCCAATTAGAGCTGGAGCCTTGGAGCTTAGCTCTGAATCCACCCGCCAGGGAGTAGTATCAGTACTAGCTAAATAAATGATAGAGTTGTCCTACACACTCCTGACATGCGGAGTGTAAGACACGTTCAGACTTTAACTCAAGGCAGCTGATGCTAAATAAGCAAACTGTTTGATTGTTATCACAAATATCAGCACATGCTACTGTACCAGCTGCCCAGAGCAGAACAGAAATCTTCCAAATCGTTATTGGCCTCAAGTTATTACCAGTTGTGTGTTGAATATAAAGTGATGCGAGGATTAAACTAACGTGTGTGAATACCCTTTCTATATTTTTAGCCTCTCTGCTGTGAACGCATGAGACATATATCCACATTTATCCCCAGATGGTTTTCTGAAGTTAACTCAATACACAAAAGTCTGAGTTATATTAATCTTCCAAGAAAACTATTTTGGACCATTTGGAATTGACGTTGAGATCTATATCTCCATAATGCAAAAGCTATAAATTCATCAAATATTCATGATCATAAAAAGCCTCATACTGTATACGTGGGATTAGACGTTGAAATGGTCAAATCCCAAGGGTTTGTAGTGTTAACGTTTCCATTTACGAGGAAATATGATATTAAACTTTAAATAAATTAGAGATTTGCAATGCTTCTCTTCAGGATGAGATAGCATTATCTTTCATCAAAAGTGCCTTATTCTGTGAGGATATTTATGAAGAAGAAAATATTTAAAACATCCTAGTGTACAGAATTTGGGTGAAGAAAGATTAAATTTAGGCTGTGGGGAAAATTGTCTTTCTTCAGGCTACTACGTAAACTATAGTCCTTCACACACAGGAATACATGCAGTTGTAGAAATACCTGAAGTTCTCTATATACTTATATAGAAAGATCTGCAGGAGCTGTAAGATGCCTAAAGTCAAAATAGTTAGCTATTATACATGTAAAACAGGTAGAGAAATAAAAAAACATATTCATGTTTACTTATATTTACATAAAAATACTGAAAATGTATATGAAATTAATAAAGGCAGTTTCTTAGGGCAGAAGGTATAATAGTATTGGCAGATATAAGAAAGAAAGCAAGAGTTTTTATAACATACCTCTCTATACAGTTTTCTTTGGGTAACATGCAAAATTACCTATTCAAAAATAAAATTAACTTGAAAAGCAATAGGATAAGGTACCTTTTAAAGAAAAAGCAGAAAGCACCTACTTCACGTGGGTTAATTCCGCAAGTCAGGCCTTCTCCAGATCAAAGTTTTTCATTATGATATTTCTCAGATGAATCCAACTGCTAGATATTACATTGTTTATAAACATAGACTAATGATGGATTGGATCCTCTTTATAAGTGGGTAAATAATACAAAGCCAACAAATTTTGTGTCATTTTATAAATACTCCTCTTATTTTCCTGAATCAAACCACATATAGTATGCTCATTACTTCTAGTGGGATAATTATATAAGTGTGTGTGTTCCCTGATATACCTCCTGCTAGTAAGATAGAGACTTGGTTTTCTACTTAATTCTTTAGAGACGTTTAAAATTGTCTTCAGTAAACGTGTATTAATTTTATAATTCCCCCCAAATTTGATAACAGTTGCTGTCAAGATTTTATTTCTCTGCCAACCGACCTGCTTCAGAGAAAGACCACTAAAATATGGTGGATGCAACTGAAGTGAGTGTGCGAATGTTATCTGGACTGGGATATACTGAAGACCATATGAACTTCAGCTCTCATGTGGCACAGAAGGTGGCATACTCTCCTAACAACATCTAGAGGCTAATCCAGTCCTGCCAGCACATTTAAAGTACTGGATTGTTTCTAAAATGAGAGAAATTTCCCAGAAACGAGTAGTACTCTGGGCCCACCACTCAAGGCTGAATTCTGAGTCCTCTATTGTACTCTTTCCTAATGATATAGGCTGCCCATTTCCTTAACAAGCTGGGTTTGTTCATTGGAAAATGTAACAAATAATTTCAAGGTTATGTCACTCTTGGCAAGTGCAGTAACGCTGGTGGAAAAAGGAAGTTTTCAGAGCAAGGCAGAGACTGAAATCTTGTTTGGAACCACCAGCCTACAAAGCCCGCAGTAGAGCCGTATTGTTCAAATTCCCGGGACTCTGATGCTCACAGATATGGAATGCCAATTGGCTTTTAAAAGGATATAAGTTTGAAACGTCTAATTTGATCAAATTCAGCCTCTGGGAATAAGGAAATCACTTTGAAATATACATTTATTTAGTGTGTCTGTCTTTTAAAAGTTTGCTTGTTTAAAGGCTACATTGTCTTCACTTCTAATCACAGCCAAGTTTTGATTATTCAGGAGATGGTTATTTGCATGAAATTGAGTTCTGCCTTTCCTTCCTCTTGTCTACTTTTGTAATCTTTTTGTTTATTAGGCCTTCCTCCATTAGATAAGCAAAGAAAGGGAAATTGAGGTAAGCTGAAATAATTTGTTATAGGCCAATTTTATGTTAAATGTGCTATTTTCCCTGTCCATGGATAATTACTAGTGCGTTCAGGTCAAATTTTAATATTAAACCTATTGAAACATTTTCTTTTGTAGATAAGGGAAAGCAGAAAGGTCTTGAACGATTCTAGTCTGCCCTCATCTTTGCCTGTGGTTCACTTGGTGACCTTAGATGAGTCCGGTGTCTCATTGTCTCTTTGTGTTTTAGGGGGATAGTTGCATGCTGACTTTTTAAAAAACACTTCCAGAGAAGAATTGGGGAAGAGAATCTAAAATACATGGATGGACCTTGAGAGAATTATATTAAGTGAAACGAGTCAGGCAGAGAAAAAGAAATACCACATGTTCTCACTTAGTGGTGGGAGCTAAAAATAAATAAATAAATCAATCACACACACAAAATAACGGGGGGGGGGGGG
>NW_007727557.1:245139-258458 GCF_000696425.1 Galeopterus variegatus
GGGGGGGGGGGGGGGGGGGGGGGAAGAAGATATAACAACTACAATCCTTTGAAGTTGTTACAACAAGCAAACGGAAAGGACATTGTTGGGTGGGAGGCGGGAGAAGGAGGAGGGAGGGAGGTTTCAGTGATGGGCCATAATAATCAACCACATTGTATATTGACAAAATAAAAATTCAAAAAAAAAATTAAATAAATAAAATAAAATAAAATAATAAAATGTACATTGGATTCTGAAGACAGCATGAAAAAGAATGCTAAATATCTTATTAATGCTTTTGTATTCATTATATGTCAAAATTATAATGTTTTGTGTATTTGAGTTAAATAAAATGATAATAAATTAAAAAATAAATAAATAAATAAAATGCCTATAAATACATGCACAAGCAGATTCGTTTCTTCCAAGGAATCCTAAACTCTGGTCCTTATGCACAGCTACCAGACAATTAGCCATGCATATAAATCTTAACTTGCTCCATAGCCTAAAGCATTCCATTTGTCTGTGGCTCTGTCAGGGCACATTATTCTGACAGATAAAAATCACATTATAATCAACTCTAATTATGTCCAAAATATGATTGGGTATGTTTTAGATTACAAGAATTCGGAAGTTATATTTTTAAGAGAATTTTTCTATTCCAAACATACTCTGTAATTTGACTATTGCTGCCTCAGTTATAATGGCACTAACCAATATTATTTGGCCTAGAAAGATACTCCTAAAGGAATCTATACTCTGAAAGGAACGCACGGTCTCCATTGGCTAAGGGGAGCCACCAAGCACATGATTTTGACAAAAGAAATGAATTATTTTCACTTAAAAATTTAGTTTTAGCCAAGAGGGAAGGAATATTAATTTCCTTTTCCAGTCTTGGCAAGAAACAGGGAAAGTAAATATGTTCCTTAAAGAGGGGAAAAAATGCCATCTTTGGTCCTTTTGATGTCGGACATATCAAGGACCCCGACAGTCAGCCTCAACCCACCCTGTCCTCTTACCAGATTCTCGACTCTGCCACAGGAAAGAATTCAAGGGCAGAGTCACGGTAGAAAGTGAGAACAGGTTTCATGTAACGAATAAGAGATAGAGATTTCACAGAGTGCAGCCTAGCTTCCGAGACTGAGCAGGGCGCACACCAGGTTTAACACAAAAGTGAGAAATACACATTTAAAGTTCAGTACAGAGTGCAGGCTGGCTCATGATCATGAGCAGCTGCTTGCTGAAAGTAAGCTCCATACAAAGTAAAATATACACACCTTAGCCAGCAAAGCGCGGTTTGCCTCCAGGAACAGGAGCAACAGACCCACCTTCTGCTGGGATTCTGCTTTTATAGTTTGGCTATCGCATGAATATTCAGCTAAGGGGGTGGTTCCCAGTGATGGAACATAGTCTTGCACAAGCTCAGTTGGTCTCCTTTTGGAACATGTTCGTTGGTCAAATCCGATCACACGTATTGAACATATTCAATAATATTCTGCCCTCCCTAGCACCTCCGGCGGAAGGTCATTCAGCTACCACAGTTATATGCTCCTTCTGCCACTAGACTTACATAAGCCAGCCCCTTGTGGTCTCGTTTTCCCTCTGTTGGTGCAAAAAACAGGTCTAAACAGCAACAGTAACTTTCCTCTAGGGGAGGGCGGAGAGGAGGGGCCTGAGACCTTGGAGAATGGCTTGAAACCCAGAGGGGCATCCCGTAACCCAAGCCCAGGGAAAACGAGCACTTCCTGTCGCTTATGTGTCCTCGCACAATAAAACATTCGGACCCCATCAGTGAGAGGGATGGCCAGCCCTCAAGGAGGATGGTAGGGGGTTGCATCACAACCCTGAGGCCTTAGCCACACTCCCCACAAAAAGAAAGGCTATAAAAAGAGGCAAATGGAAACTTGACAGTTCTGGGTTTTGTTTTTTGCTTTTTTTTCCCGTTAAACTATAGGGTCATCTATCTATGAAGCAGGTTAAGGTAACTAAACAGTAAATCCTATCTCTTCACAATACATGTATTTCTGACTAACATCTTTGCTCCCTTGATGAGTATTTTAGTAAACATTTTAGACAAAATTTAGATGCATCTATGTGGCTACACTTCTCAATGGAATACATTAGCTAAGAATCTATTTCAGAAATCAGCTGGCTTAGAAATTGAATAATCGCTTTCATTGCTAATCCATTAATTTGTAGAACTGAAATTGTAGTTGTTTTATAGCTTCTGGGGAAGGAGTTTGAAGGATAAAAGAAATCAAGTCTGGGATAATAAAAAAAGTTCTATCTATATAACTGCATAATTGTATCTTAATGGAAAGCATTAAAATTTGAAACAGTATAAAACCTTGGAAAATACTAAAAAATAAGACACTGATGCAGAATGGGCTGGAGGATTATTTAGAAAACTCTTAGACATATACTTTACTTCCAGACTATAACATATTTGATATATTTATATTACTTTTATATTTCATATTAATAATTCTGATAAACTGACACGTAATTTACATTTTTAAAGTAAAACTTACAACCTGAAAAGCTCTGTATGCCTCCTTATTTTCCAAGGCTATAAAGTGGATATACTGAAATATATCTCTAGAATTAGGAGAATATGTGATAAGAATATAAAGTAGTATCAGAAAGACTTTTTACTGATGACCCTCTTATAATAAATAATAAAACAATATGAACCTTTTAAGCGGGAATTTTTCATCAGACTGACTTCATATTTTTTATTTCATTTGTCTTTTCCTCTTTTCTATATTATTATTACTTCTGGATTGTTGTACATTTTGGCTATGCTATGAACAAATTCTTACCACACTGGAAGTTTTTCAAAATTACTCTTCAGCCTGTATCATGAAAATAAAAGTCAACGTGCATGACACAGATCCTAGATATTTTAAAAATTAGATTATCTAATATGCATCCTTGTGAATTATGTTATATAAAACATGTGCAATAACATATAAACATATAGTAAAACATATAGTATATCATATAAACGGTGAAAATACTGAGACTTTAGAAAATCTAATGGCTATTAATAAATACCACCTAATTTTTATGACTCATGAAGAAGAAAAGTTGAGCTCCTTGGAAAAAGAATGCCGATGCTCCTTGACTTATAATGGGGTTAAATCCTGAGAAACCCATCATAAGTTGAAAATTTCATAAGTCGAAAATATGTTTAATACACCTACCCTACCGAACATCATAGCTTAGCCTCGCCTATCCTAGATATGCTTGGAACACTTTCATTAGTCTACAGTGGGGCAAAATCACCTGGCAACACAGTACCCTGTAGAGTATTGTTTGTTTACCCTCGTAGCTGACCGGGAGCACTGGGAGAGAGCATAGTATCGCCTTCTACTGAATGCTTATTGCTTTCACATTATGGTAAAGTTGAAAAATCATAAGTGGAACCATCATAAGTTGGGTACCTACAACCCTTTAGAGCTGTATTCCAGTTCACCTCCTCCTGAAACCCACCTCAATGCAGCCACAAGACATAGCTGTTAAGGGTTATTATTTCTGGGGCAGACCCCGTGGCGCACTCGGGAGAGTGCGGTGCTGGGAGCGCAGCGATGCTCCCGCGACTGGTTCGGATCCTATACGGGAATGGCCGGTGCGCTCACTGGCTGAGCGTGGTTCGGGCGACACCACACCAAGGGTTGCGATCCCCTTACCGGTCATGAAAAAGACAAAATAAATAAATAAATAAATAAAAATAAAAAAGGGTTATTCTTTCTGGAGTCAGACATACCTGGTTCATTTCACATCTACATTTTTTTTAAATGAAAGAATAATAGTAATTACTACTAAGTTTGTATATGAGTGCATATATATGTTTACACACACACATGTAGCTCCACACAGCTTACATGCATAAATATACATACATGCGAAATAAAAGGATGTCATTTCATGATGAAACTTGGGGAAAGGGCATATCAGACACAACCAGGTGATAATTCATTAAACACAAAGGTGTCAATCAGATACTTTAGGAGGTGAAGTGCAGGAACTCTAGAAAGATTTCTTTCCTGTAAAGGGAGACTTTGCAAATGAAACCCTGGACATCAGCCTTTAGCTGCATGGATACAAACCTATTCAGAAATTTAAACTGACTGACTGATTCATTACAATCACATCAACTGTACAAGAATACTCACCATAGCAGCTACTAAAAGTTCATCATAGCATAATGCTTTAAGTGCTATGGTAGATGTAAGAACAGAGTCCGGGCAGTAGAGAAGTCATTTGCTGAGGTAGAAGAAACAGCATTTTTCTCAAGCTAGTCAGTCAAATTCTGCTCCTGTCCATTCTAACTGACTCTGGGGAATTTAATCTCACTGACATCCAACGTTCTTCATTATAAAACTGTGTTTTATGTATTTAAGGTAAGATTTATTATTTGGAGTACTATAGGCAAGCACTAGTGGAAGCTAAGATGAACAACTGCTAGATCTCTTTCTTCCAGGGGTCCTCTCACAACATCTAGCCATGGCAGACCCTCGGTACACACGAGTGGACACATGCCTTTTTGTGTCAATTTACCTAGCTCCTGTCAGTTCCCCCTCATTGTCTAAGTTTATAGTTTCCTCTGATGAAGAGGAATCGTTTTGTCCTAAATATGGTGTTACAGATGAAATTTCTCCCAGTTGGAAACTATGGCTTCCCATTTGTATTGTACTAGGTAAGTCATACCACATTAGCTAAAATGGAAATGTTAAGGAGGTTAAAAGCCCAATCATCAGTATCTCCTAATGTAAGGAACCTTTGATATGTGACCTAGAAAATCCGTGGGTGACCCATAATATAGAGGGAGCCTGAAATAAGAGAGAGGAGAAAGAACTTAAAAATACTTATGTTGTTTACCGGTGGCTAACCTTTCTACTGAAAGCTTGCTGGAAGCTATTTTTACTGTCCAAAATGATACTGCTCAGCCAATAGATGGCTGAGGATCAGAGCACTGAGGCCAGAAATTCAGGGAAAATCTAAGCGATGTGTTGGTCCAGGACAGAGCCAGATGGTTGATAGTGACATGAACTAGTGTAACCAGTGGGATAACTGAATTAAAAAATAGGTAATCAGCAGTAAAATCATTGACACTAATAGGAAATCCAAAAAGAAAACCATTATATGTATAATTTGTCAAGAAGTTTACTAGCCCTGGGTTCTGATGTCTCATACTGGAGTCTCTTTGAAAGCTAGAAAGTTTATTATTCAGCAAGTAGCCATGAAGGTCACATGACCCAGAGAGCAGTGATTGATCACAGCAGGAAGGAAAAACATTGAAGAGCAAGGGGAAACACAGACCATGAGCAAAAATGCAACAGTGTTAGGTGTAGCAGCGGTGACAATGGTGGAGAAAATTCATGGCAAAATATCAAGTTGCAGCTCTGTAAGAGTTGGATACTGAACTTATATAGATCATTAAGAAAAAGACAGATGACCCCATGGAAAAATAGGCAAACGATTTAAGCAGACACTTCACAGAAGAAGACATCCAAATGGCATATAGATAGGTTCTCAATATGATTAGTCATTAGACAAATGCAAATTAAAACCAAATGAGAGACCACTCTATACCCAAAAGAATGAGTAAGATTAAAAACAAAACAAAACAAAATCTGACAATAGCAAGCATTGCTGAGCAACCACACTAAAAACTTTTCTACCAGGATGTATTAAAGTAAAAGTTACACCTGCACTGTGACCCAACAATTCTGCTTCTGTGTAAAATAACTAAAAGAAATTAGTACATGTGTCTCCCAAAAGAGAAATTGAAGGATCCTCATGGCAACTTTATTCATAATAGCTCAAAACATGGTATAACCCAAATGTGTATCAACAGCACAATGGATGAAAAAATCACAGTATATTCATATGTAGGATTACTACGTAGGATTGGAAAAGAATCACCACCACCAATGGATCTTATGTCAAGTGAAAGAAGACAAATAAAAACCACCTATTATATGATACCACCAACATGAATTTTAACCACAGGCAAAACTATTCTATGGGATTAAAAATCAGAAGAGTGTTTCCTAAATTGGAAATTGTTTTTGTATCTGTGATGCTTAGAGAAATGCTCTGATTTGTTCAATATCATGTCTCTTATAGGTAATTAATAAATATATAAATTAAAATAAAAGTTGAAGGCTAAGAGAGCTAGCTTTTCCAATAAATATTTAATTAAGAAAAAAAAAATAAGCAACTAAAGATCCTTAGGAGAGAAGATGATAGATGATAGATAATCTTTAGATTAAGAAAATGTTCTAGAAATGAGAAATCAAACTCTTAAAACAGTTTGACACAAGAGTAACAAGTTTCTAGAAACACACACACATATTGATAACAAAAGATGGAAGCCACCCAAATGTCTATCGACAGAAGAATAAACAAACATAGCAGATACATACAGTAGAATATTATTCAGCCTTAAAAAGGAGGGAAATTCTGAACACATGCTACAACATGGATGAACCAGGACATTATGCAACATGAAATAAGCCAGTCAGAAAAGGANCTGGCTCTTTGTATTATCTGTCTATTTGTGTACTAAATAAACTGCAGCTTTCTATAACATGCTGCATTTTTTATTTAGGCTTTCATTTGGTTTACATTTATTGGTAAGCTACTATGTCTCTGCCCTATTTTCAAACTATAGCATTTTATTACTCTGGAGAACAAATTATCCCTTTTAGATATATTCCCCCAACTTCAGGGAACATTTCACATAACAAGGTACACAGGGAATGCTGACCCTGTGTGGATCATCAGCTCAGATATTTCTCTTAAAATACTTTCAATATGACGGGGAGGGAGAGGGAGAGGGAGATTTTTGTCTTTGGAACAATATGATGTTGAATATTAATAAAAATATGAGTTTACCAAAGCTATTAGCATTGAGGAGACAAAAATGAAATTAAAATAAAATAAATTATGATAAAAGTAGATATTATGTTGTCTGGCATTTTCAGCAAAGAAGAGCTTTTTTTAAAAAGTATTTGATAGTGTCAATTTAAAGTAACCTTATGTTAGATCTCAATTTCAGTATTCACTTCATTGTTCTAACTGATAAAAATAGTCACTGAACAAATTATTTATAAGTTGTGCTTGATTCTCTAAAATGTATGAACATTAGGTCCATGACTATCTAGTTTTCTTCCCTTTCCCTCACCCAGCCCAGATCCTGGTAAAGCACACATGCTTAATATATTTCTTTAGCTTAATGATTAATGACATCTAACATCCAGAACGATAAGGAGATTGATCGGAAAAATGATCAAGTTACATAACTGGGGAATTTTCTATAATTCTTATGAAGAGCTTTAATAAATACATGTCAAAATTAAATCCATGCTTTTTTCTCTTTTCAAATAAGCTCATAGGGAGTTTCTAGAAAGACTGAATAAGAATGGAAGTTGGGAGAGAAAAACTGTTGGGAGTTCGGAAGAGAACATGTAAACTGATGATAAAGGTCACCACAATCACTGTGATTAAGTATAAAAGCTGGCTCTAAGATTTTTGGCAGCCTGAGCAAAAGGTTAAATGCTTTGCTGTCATTATCAGAAGGAAGAAAACATCTCAGCTCTCAGAGAAAAGCAAGATGTTCTAGGACTGTATCCTCTATAGTAGTGTCTGGTTATTAGTAGCAGGCACAGCAGAATGGCAACTTAGCACATCAGGCTTTATTCACACATGCAATGAGATGTTTGATGATAGGCAGTTGTGGTGCTGGTTCACTGGATTAGAAATGGTGGGGCCCTGGCTACTATCAAAGAGACAACAAACAAAAAATGCTGGTGAGAATGTGGAGAAAGGTGAACCCTTCTACACTCTTGATGGGACTGTAAATTAGTATAGCTATTATAGAAAACAATATGAACACAACTACAGATAGAACTACATACAATCCAGCAACCCCACTACTGAGTATGTACCCAAAGGAATGGAAATCATCATGTCGAAGGGACACATGCACTCCCATGTTCATCGCAGCTCTGTTTACAATAGCCAAGAGTTGGAACTATATGTCCTTTGATGTACCACAGGGTAAGGAAAATATGATATATATCCTCAATTGAATAGTACTCTGCCATCAAAAAGAATGAAATTCTGCCATTTGCAGTAACATGGATGAGCTTGGAGAAAATTTTTGAGTGAAATAAGCCAGGCACAGAAAGAGAAATACCATGTCCTCACTCATAAGTGGGAGCTAATAAATAAATAAATAAAAGAAAGAGAGAGAAAGGAAGAAAACAATCACAAGAATACATTGAACTTTCAGAAGGAGAGAACAGAACTGTGGTTACTAGAGGTAAGAAAGGGGGCGGGAGAGGGGGTTAGCAAGAAATCGGTTAAGGGTCACAAAGAATGACTATGTTTTATGTGTATTTTACCACGATTAAAATTTTTTTAATTAAAAAACCATATTGATATGAAAATCACAAAAAAAAAAAAAAATGAGTGTGCTAACTATCCTGATTTGATCATCACATATTCTACAATGGTATTGATATTCAACTCTGCACCCCACAAATATGTATAATCAATTATGTTTCAATAAAAATAAATGGATTAATTAAAAAAAATCAGAAGAGTAGCTGTCATTGGGGAATATTGATGGAAAGAAACACAAAAGGAGCTTAATGGGATGTTGGCAATATTTTATATATTGATCTGTGTGATGATTACAAGGGTATTATATAGGTGTTAGGCAGGAGCAGAATTTATTTAAGTGTACACTTAAGATTTGTGTACTTTACCTTATGTGTGTTATACCTTACAGCTTTTAAAAAAAAATCTAAAGAAAAAAGAAAACGGTTTTAATCAAGAAGTCACTGCTGTTCAAGCAGCAGGAAAACAAAAATGTGAATCTCAAGGAGAAAACAACTCAAAAGAGTTTCCCATTGCCTAGTGAGAAGGTATTAACAAAACCACATTTATCTCATACAAGTAATTATTATTAATTACACAAATGTATATGATAAATAGTCTCACCTATAAACGTTTTGGCTCATCTCAACTAATTTATTTTCTCTCTTTAAAGTTCAAGAGGTTTCGGCGATGGGCGATA
Source organism: Galeopterus variegatus (assembly GCF_000696425.1). NCBI lineage: Eukaryota > Metazoa > Chordata > Mammalia > Dermoptera > Cynocephalidae > Galeopterus > Galeopterus variegatus. The sequence continues at coordinate 254,213 of NW_007727557.1, forward strand.
ATAATCAACCACATTGTATATCGACAAAATAAAAATTCAAAAGAAAATAATAAAAAAATAAAGTTCTAAGTTAAAGAATTCCATCTAGATCATTTGTGCTTAGCATTAAGCTCTGATGATTAATTTGATGATTCTTTAGATAGAAGGGTTGCATTTCTAATTGCTTACATTTCCAATTTTCAAGGTAATTCTCTCAATTAAATAATATAAACTTTGTCAAAATTATTTAATTAAATAACTAAATATGTTAAGCACCTTCCAGAAATGAAAACCAAATGACCAAGTCATTTATTCTGCCCCCAAAATGGCTCATGAGTAATTACTACTATTACTACTTTTGGGTGACTTAGACAGGTTGGGAACAGAGGGAGCATTATGAGCATCAATCATCTCACCTCCCTTCATAGGAGAATCTCTCCAGGAGACTTTAATTTCTTTGAGAACAGAAACTATCTCTTATTTGATACCTTCTTCCCCTCAGTTTCTAGCTCAGCTAGTTTAGCTTGTGTTTTCTTCACTTAGCCTCATTCCAGGCATGATTTAAAACGGTTTACAGTTATATCATCACAAATGTAGATATAGAAGCTATTGTTGATTTTTTCAAAGAAGACTAAGAAGAAATTATAAGAGTGAGTATGTACTCTTCTACGAGTATGTCAATTTGTTTTATGTAAAACAAAGTCAACTTGAGATTTAAAAGGCAAATGCTAAATACTCTGCACTTTCTACGGGCTGCTCATAAATTTGGCCCTAGATTTCCTAGCAGCCAGCTCTGATGCTGGGCATATCATCAGGGCTCAACCCATGATGAGCATTGTTGAATGAAAATTAGGATGGAGACAGTATCAGATGCAACTGCAAATCTACACCCAGCCTCTTTTCTCTTTCTGAAGGCCTTTTGATTTCTCTGTTTATAGCCTATTTTGATTTGTGAGCTTAAACTGTCCTGCTTACACAAGGCTGTTTGCTTCTGATCTCCTGGCTTCCTACTTCCAGTTTACTGAGAGCTTACACTTCCAATTCTAGTTTGTTCCAGTTACTTGTATTTAAAAATTTGGCTTTGAAATTCTTGACCCTGATGAATAAATATTAATAAATAAATATTGGCAATCCTCTGTCCCTTAGCGAATAAACCATAATTTAAAATTTATAGCAAACATTCAATTCAATATTAGTGTCATGCACATGCCAAAGTGGCTTTTTAAATAGTGGTAACAGAAATAAAACTCCTAAAATAATTTATGAACTGGCCTCTGTTACTTTGTGCAAAATTATGTAGGGATTGTATGTGATATTCTGTATTATTTTTACTCCAAGTAATGTGGGTTAATTATATATAGGGAGAAAAAATACAGAATGAATTGCAGATCGTGCACACCAAAATTTAACTATGTAACAGTTGTTATCTGATAAGTAGGAGTGGGGACAATTAGTATTTTCTTTCTACTCATGCATTTTAGAAATGTCTTGCAAAGAACTTGTATTTTTTTTTTTCACACCAAAATTTAACTATGTAACAGTTGTTATCTGATAAGTAGGAGTGGGGACAATTAGTACTTTCTTTCTACTCATGCATTTTAGAAATGTCTTGCAAAGAACTTGTATTTTTTTTTTTATAATCAGAAGCTACATATTAAACAACAAATACCTATTGGTGAGCATAACTAACCAAAACTAAATATCTCTGACACATAGATCTTCAACTTTTATGAATTATCTAAAAACCCAAGTTTATTTTATAGTTATTGGTTTATAATCGTCCAAAAATGGTAACTACAAGCAATGTAGTAAGTGAATGGACCAGCCAGCATATCTCTGCTTATTTTCAGCTCAATTCATGCAACTGCACCCATCTGCATGCACCTGGATACATACCCACAACTGTCTCCCTCTTTACATATATGATAAGATTTTATTTTTTGTTTGGCAGATCAGGGGTTAGCACTCAAACACAACAGTGCTTAGTATAGCTGCCATTGATGTTTTATTCTAAACAATTCAGCTAAGATTTAAAAAGAAAAAAAAGGATGAAAGACAGAAACTAAGAGCCCTATTCTTCCATTGATACAGCAGGACTTAGAGGACAAACCCCTATTAGTGTTAATGGTAGTCATGTGCCTGAATTTCCACTCACTTTCACCGAGGCCAAATGGGAAAATTTGACAGCCTACTCCCTAAAACATATACAGCAGCAATAATCTTATCTTTTCAGATTTTTCTACAGATAAGCTCCCCAAAATCCTGTATTTAATGTATTTCACTCATTAAATTTGATTAGAGCAGAGTTGAATGATTTTTTAAAAACTCTCAACTAATTGTTCCTTAATTAAGTTGGGTGATTTGTGATTCAAAGAGGATGTTAGATTTCTAGTCAGGTAGGGCTCAGCTCACAGTTACTTGACGGAAGGAAAGTAAGATACAGAATTGAGTTTCAGAAATCAATGCAAAATAATAAAAAATTAAAAAGGAGAAGCAGTCTCTCAATAGTACTGCTGTAACAAAGGGGAGGCTTGTTTTATATTGATTAGCAGCTGTTAAATAATGCATCACTGCTTCCCAATAGTGCAGGATCTTGCAGGGCTGTTTATTGCAAGGGGGTGTTGGACAGAACTGAGCGATCAATACCGGAGCTGTGAACACACTCACAAATGCAGTTCTGCAGTTCACCGTCAGAGTGGCTCTCATGCCATCAAGCTGTAGTAGCCTGGAAGGAATTAAGTAGACTGAAGAACAAAAGTCATCATAGATCCTTCTAGAGATCACTAAGATTTGGTCCTGTTAAGACAAAGCTAACTAAAGAGGTAATTTTGGAATGCTCTCCTATCCTTTATTTGCTAAATTGCATCTACAGATTTCACAGTTTACATAAACTACACAGAATTTACCAGCCCTGTAGAAAATACTTATCAGATGCACTTTCGCACTCATCAATTATCAACTATTCTGGCAGTCATTTATTTGAAAAATTCCCCTACAATAGGTAACTTAGCACTATGACTTTCCTCAACCTAATTGTTATGTAATTTAAAAGCAACAGTATATACACTGGAACTAAAGATCCAGGTACGTTATTTTTATCTTCAGGATTCAAATTCCCAGCAATGCTTAAAATTTAGCAGCTGTAAACATTTTTACTTTCCATGAAAAATAACCTGAAAATAGTGTCTGCATACTCCAATGTCCTAGAGAAGATCAGTAGGAATTGTAATTTGTTCTCTTGGTCTTGATAGTATAAAAGCAGGGCCCAGAGCACCTGCTACTTACAAGCTCTATCGTTCCAGGGAAGGCCTTTAGCCTTCTGAAACATCTTCATCCATAAAATGAGGATGTCAGTATCTTCGCTTTTTAACTCACAGGGCTTTGGGCAGATAGATAAGCTAAAGTACATAGTAGGTTTATAAACTGTAGAGTGATACTTACTTAATATTACAATTCTTTTTTAAAGAAAGAGCTGGAGAAAAGGGCTAGGGAACCCTTCACAGGAACTAATATCTTCCAGTAGTTATTGCTAATGAAACTAAAGACAAAAGTTATATTTAGGACAAGCATCACATAAACCTTAAATTAAATGAATCTTCCCAGTAATTAGTTAATGTCATTTGGTGTTTACTTATGTTATTTATGTTTATTTGTGTTATCTTATTCCAGAAATAATTTCAATTGGCTTAAACATATATAAACCATCCAGAGGAACATGTGCCTAAAAATGGGGTGAACAAAAACAGGAGTAGAAATAAGTGTGGGGTGAGGAAAATGCCTAAACCGTGTATAACTAAGGGACCTGTAGGTACAATGAATGGACGGGCTTAGCAAGATACTGGAGTTGGTTCTCAACAGCTCACAAAAGCTAACTGTGCACATCTCTTCCCCAACTTCACATCTAGTGAAGTTTAAAATGTTGGTAGCTTAAAATCATCCGTAGTGGAATCATTTATGCCTCAGAAATTGGCCAGTACTACAAATCAAAACTTTTCTGTTTTCCCCAGAGAGCTGGTTGTAAAACATTTACCAGTACCATGGAAGGGCTGAGTACTTGGCCGTAAGCTTCATAGTACCCAAAGAAAGCAAAATGTTGTCTCTTACACAGTTCAATGTCATAAAATGTTTTTTATCCAATTTGTAAGTGGAATTTGTAACTATTCTTGTTACTGAGCAAAGGTATTTCTGGCTTTGGGTTCTCACAAAGAAAATACAATACGAGTCGGTGGGAAACTCTCTCCAACTTCCTGGTCTCCACCAAATTCAG
>NW_007727557.1:259429-264048 GCF_000696425.1 Galeopterus variegatus
AGGTATTTCTGGCTTTGGGTTCTCACAAAGAAAATACAATACGAGTCGGTGGGAAACTCTCCAACTTCCTGGTCTCCACCAAATTCAGCAGAAACGATTGTGATCAGAGTAGGGGTATTTTACCATCACACATTTACACTGCTGTTGTACCACACAAGTCAAAAGAAACTAGGTGAGATTTTTTTTCATGGGAGAGCATAAGTTATTTTTTTAAAAAGCCCGGTGCTATCCAAAACAATTCAAAACGAAGTCTAAGAGGAGTAAGGAATTAAATAATCTTTATACAGAGAGGGATTACCAGGGAAGAGGAGAAAACGGAAGGCATCACTCCTGTGCATAGATAGCACCACCTCTCACAACCTGGACTGCTGTCTCCAGGCTGTTAATTTGATGTGTATTTTTTTCTGGTGAGCCTCAAAGTCTATCTTCTGCTACTATCAGATTAAAATCTTCTGACAGTAACAGAAGTGTATTTTACACTTGTCCTATATATATATTTTGGTTTTAGCATACTATATATACTTTTTAAAGAATGTTTTTTTTCTTCTTCCTAGAAATAGTAGTCTGTTCAAAAATCTTCATTTTAGCTGTGTGTGTGTTTGTGTGTGTGTGTGTAAATTTTCAGATTTACCTGCCCCTATAGGGCAATATTTTATGTTTTCTTTTTCATTGAACCAACTTTTATAAAAGTGTAGAGAGAGAAGGAAAACTAAATTCTATGATATTGATAGATCTGTACCCTATCTTATAACCTGATTTATTTTAGCGGAACAAATTTGGTCTATTCATTTTTCTGTCTTTAATGCAAGTGCTATTTACTCAGACAAGGGTGTCAGCATCATCGGAATTTCAGAAGAGGAAAAACACTTGTCAACACTTTTACTTTCCTTTGTTCTCACTCTTATGCATTACAAATGCACTGATCGGAATACAAACATAGACACACCTACCTTCCCTGACACTCACAGGTAACACTCAGTTTCCAACCTCATCCTTTTACCATGCTAACTGTTAAACCACAATCCATTCACACTCTTGGTGAAAGAGCATTGCTTAAAATATCAGACAATCATCAACTTTACCTCTTTTACATTACAAAAAATAATGGGCAAGGGAAGAGATTTTCTTTCAGGAGTTTGGCAAGTACATTTCTTTTTTTTTTTTTTTTTTTCCTTTTTGTCTTTTTTACTGACCGGTAACGGGATCGCAACCCTCAGTGTTGCGCCCACACCTCGCTCAGCCAGTGAGCAGGAACCGGTCTCCACATGGGATCCGAACCCTCGGTGGGAGCTCTGCCGTGCTCCTAAGCGGCGCACTCTCCAGTGCGCCACTGGGCCGGCCCTTGGCAAGTACATTTCTAATCAAAGGGATACAATTATGTATTTTAATAGCCTTACTGGCTCTGGAAAAACAATGCATACTCATTATACATAATTTTAAAGCAGGGGAATGTAAAAAAAGTAGCTATAATCTAAAATTATACAGCAGAGAGATAACTGCTAATGCTTCAAGACCAGTCATCCGAATATCTCTATACATACACACAGAAATATGCCTTTGATTGTACAAAATATAATTATAAAAAGAATGTTATTTTGTAAAGGTTTCTGAGTCAACAATATTTCATTGGCATTTCTTCATAGTATTGGGTTTAGACTTTGTTCTTTGGCTGTTACTGATGATAGAATCTCAGTGCATCTTACTAAACAAATAAGGAAAAGATTCTTACATGTTTTAGTATAGGATAAGCCTAATAATCCATGATTAGGAGATTTCAAATTCTTTTATCATTCAAAACATTGCTGAACTGCCTCCTCTGTGGTAGGAACGAGACTGGGTCAGAGAAGAGCTGGCCTTCTATAATTCAGGTCACATAAAAGAGGTAAATTTGTAAATGATAAATCACTATACAGCAGAGTAAGTGCCACGAAATTCTCCCTTTATATATATGGAATCATTTAACAAATGGTTGATTGAGTTAACACTAGTGTAAGGGACATACCTAAGTGCTGAAGACTGAAAAATAAAGAAAACACGGTTCCTGCCTTCAAAGAGTGTACAGATTAGAAGGGAGATAGATGTAAAACCAGTCAGAGACTCAGTCCATAGTCATTGATGGTACATTGTGTGCTAACTATGCAAATTCATGGTCAATGTATGAAGCTACTTTCTTTTTTTTTTTTTTTTGTCTTTTTTCCGTGTCCGGCAACGGATCGCAACCCTCAGTGTCGCCCCCGTACCGGACCGGGACCGGCAACGGGATCGCAACCCTCGGTGTTGCCCCTGCGCCTCACTCAGCCAGTGAGCGGGAACCGGTCTGTATGTGGGATCTGAACCCTCGGGCGGGAGCGCTGCCGCGCTTCCCAAGCGGCGCACTAGCGCAGTGCGCCACCGGGCCGGCCCTATGAAGCTACTTTCATGAAACCTACAGTTTTATGTGGGATACAGAGAGGCAAATAGTAGTTGGAACATAGGAAAATAAAAGTGACACAATAGGGATACTGTGAAAGCCCAGAAAGTCGTCTAATTCAGAGGCAACTGGCATGGGGAGGTCAGCATTCTCACCAGATATGACACTTAGACTAGCACGTCACAATTAGTGGAACTAGAATGATAAAGATGGAAGGAGGGAAAGCATCCATCCAGGGACAGCATGTGCAAAGGCTGAGAGGCTGGAACTAAAGGAAGATCAGTTTAACTGGAGTATGTCGTGAGGAGGAACTGGCTAGAGCGGAGGCAGAAGACCTAAGCAGGCATCAGGTCATGACTGGGCTGGACTTCATCAGAGCGAAAGAGAGACTTTGAAATCATATTATACCCCAGCAACTGACATAAACAGATGCTAGAGACATCACCTGACTTCTACCTGGAGAGTCAATGGAGCAGAAGACAGAAGGTGGGGAATCAGTTAAGAGGCCACCATGATAACAGGGGAGAAAGATTATTATGGCTTGTGAAGTAAGAACAGTGGGAAAGGGAAGAGGTGGACCAATTCAAAAGGCTGACAGTTTACCAGGACTAACCACGCGCTTCCCTAAATTTATACCTTCAATCAGTTGCAAGTTTGGGCCCAAATATAAGTTTTTAAAATAAAAATCTAAGGCTTTTCTCAGTATATTGAGGTGGCTTATATGCCAGCCTTGGAATATTTATCAATTAAGTTCACTAACTCTAGTAGCAGTGACGGCCTCCCAGAGTTATGTATGCACCTTATCTCTCGGGGCCTGGAGAAAGCATGAGAACAGATGAGAGGCAGGCCTGATTCCAGGACACTCCCAAACCAGGTATCTGAGACACTCATTCAGGATATTCAATTCAGGGTATTCAAATAATGCCACATAGTTATTATGTCTTTTGTGTTCACAGGCAGAAAGGAAGCTATATGGAGTAACCTTGTTTATTTCTGTAGGGAATTCCTAGACCACTGGGGAGACCAGACATGACTGAAAGAATCTCATAATCTCTGCACACTTCTGGTAAAGGATAAACAAGTCTTGTGGCTGACACACTTTACCATAAAAGGGCATAAAACTAACAAAATAGTAAGAGGGTTTCCAACTGTTGCTTTGTGTTGCTTTGCCCCCAATGGATTTGTCACCCCACCTCCCCTGGGTGATGGAGATGCAAAGGATTACTCAAAGCCCATCTCTTTTGAGCAGTGAGAGACCCCAAAGTGGTTAACTTCCCTGGGAATGCTTCCTCCAGTGAGAGGCAACCCTTCCTCGGGAAATTAACCCTGAATTGGGGTTCTCTTCCTGCATTTGTTTTCCAGACCAGGAAGTTACAGGAGGAGAACATAAGTGGGATCATAGTTTAACAGTATAGGCTGGTAACTTTCAGTGAAACAAGCCAGATGACATTCCAGTAAGGTTATCAACAAAAGCTTGATCTTAGCAAACATTCCTTCTCCCTCCAGAATCCTCCAGTATCTACACATATCAAGCAGTAACCTGTCTGTCCTTGAGCCAGCAACCTTGCTGTNGGAATCAGTTAAGAGGCCACCATGATAACAGGGGAGAAAGATTATTATGGCTTGTGAAGTAGGAACAGTGGGAAAGGGAAGAGGTGGACCAATTCAAAAGGCTGACAGTTTACCAGGACTAACCACACGCTTCCCTAAATTTATACCTTCAATCAGTTGCAAGTTTGGGCCCAAATATAAGTTTTTAAAATAAAAATCTAAGGCTTTTCTCAGTATATTGAGGTGGCTTATATGCCAGCCTTGGAATATTTATCAATTAAGTTCACTAACTCTAGTAGCAGTGACGGCCTCCCAGAGTTATGTATGCACCTTATCTCTCGGGGCCTGGAGAAAGCATGAGAACAGATGAGAGGCAGGCCTGATTCCAGGACACTCCCAAACCAGGTATCTGAGACACTCATTCAGGATATTCAAATTCAGGGTATTCAAATAATGCCACATAGTTATTATGTCTTTTGTGTTCACAGGCAGAAAGGAAGCTATATGGAGTAACCTTGTTTATTTCTGTAGGGAATTCCTAGACCACTGGGGAGACCAGACATGACTGAAAGAATCTCATAATCACTGCACACTTCTGGTAAAGGATAAACAAGTCTTGTGGCTGACACACTTTACCATAAAAGGGCATAAAACTAAC
>NW_007727557.1:265048-267830 GCF_000696425.1 Galeopterus variegatus
TCCTTGAGCCAGCAACCTTGCTGTGCCAAAAATCTTTATCTTACACCAGAGACTTTGTAGCGTGAGGAAAATTTCCAGTCCGCCACAAGGTCAATATTTGAAACTGCAAGGCTTTGGAAAGCCAGGCCCTATGAAGTACATATGCTTTAGAGTATATTCCACATCCAACAGCAGATTTCAGGAACCTCTGGCAATTGTTGGATTAGAAGCATAAGATTATGGAATTAATTTCCATTGTCAAATTATGAAGAGGTGAAATTTGAGACCTGTCAGTATATATTGACAATTATAAACTTGGCTAGGCAGTTGCAAAAATGTAATTTTGGCCTTTCTAAATGCCATTCAAAATTGTTATTTTACCTTCTGGCTCCACCTTGCCTCTGTATCCACTGCCTTTCTGAACCCTTGAACTTCTAGAACTCCTCATGATGTCTCTCTCTTCATAAAGCAGTTCTCTCTTGCTATTTATTTTTGCTTTCAAATTTCAGTAATGTTTCAGCATGTCTGACAACAGTTGATACTTAGAGGGGAATGATTGTTGTCTCTCTTTGGGATCTTTGCACTGGGCACAGGATAACCATATTTTCTGAAACAAGCACTGGAACAAATCTTCTAGTGGAGAATTTGTGAAAAAGACCATTTAACACAGAGCTCTCCTTCAAAATCAGCATATGTGGTTACCACCATACTGTATCTAGCATACTACTAAATTGCAAAGTATGGACACAATAAACATTTTCTTGGGTTTTTTAAATAACAGATTTACTAACTCAAAGGAAAAAAGGATTTAATAATAAGATTTCAGCCTGTGTGTTAAGGGGATCTTCTGAAGACCCACAAAATAGTTCACTTTTGTACGTGTATTCCGTATGCACATAAGATAATCTGATCTAAACACAGACAAACGCCAGTTTTTACAGGCCTTTTCAGGAATGTAGCAGAGTGTCAGTGTGTGTGAGTGAGATGTGGATGCACAGGTACTACCCATTAAAAGAGTAGGCTCCCTGCTAAATGTTGGGGAAATGCCAACGTGTAGTAAAGACAAGACACAGTNTTCCCTGCTAAATGTTGGGGAAATGCCAACGTGTAGTAAAGACGAGACACAGTTCTCAAGAAGACAGGCTGGATAAACATCTGGTTACATATACAAACACACTTCAATATAGGCAATTTTTAATGTAGGGATGTCTGGAGTTTGTGAACTTGTTATTGAGTTTGATGAAAGATACAGGAGGTATCAAGTTTATGGCCTGATTACTGATATGTCAAGTAATTAGAAATATAACAACATGTCTACTGCACATTTGGAAACAAGAAACAGGAATTGCATATACTAAACAGGCTACTTAGTGTTAAACAATTTTTTTGGGGTGAGGAGGAGATGTCTGACTGGGGATTTTAAAGGCACACTTGTCCTTTAGAAGTAAATTTTCCTAATGCATGCGTGTTTATGTTTTAGGCCCCCAAGAACATAGTTATATGTCCTATAATGAAAAAGGAAACAAACCAGAGCCTCATTTTCATCAGTGATCAATATGGAACCTTGTTTCATATATGTTGCTTATTTCACCTTATTTTATATATATTGTTGATTCACTAACACTGAAGGTATGGCCAACAGCAGTATAACTCATGCCTGAAGGAAGCTTATATAACACACTTATTTTCTTCATAAGACAGATTNGAGAGAGAGAGAGAGAGAGAGAGAGAGAGAGAGAGAGAGAGAGAGAGAGAGAATGTTCCAGAGATCTGCTGAGGAATCTTCTGAGTGTTTGGCTGAGCACTGACCAAAGCAGGTCTCCATGAAGTCAGAAAGAACATCCAGACAATAAGATAGTAGTTGACCAAATAATTCTCAGAGCTAACACACAGATGGGAATAATTTGTGTTCTCTCAGCCAAATACACCTTGTAACATTTGGGACATTAGACAGAATCCTCAAAAGGGTGTAGCCATTGTAGGGGGCAAAGCTAGCCGAAAAGCAGTGTATTAGCCTATGTTTGTGTTGCTATAACAGAACACTTGAAACTGAGTAAATTATGAAGAAAAGAGTTTTATTTGGCTCATGATTCTGGGACAGCTGTATCTGGTAGGGGACTCAGGCTGCTTCTACTCATGGTGGAAAGTAGCAGGAAGCTGGCAGGTACAAGCAGATCACATGGTGAGAGGAAGCAAGAAAGANAGTATAACTCATGCCTGAAGGAAGCTTATATAACACACTTATTTTCTTCATAAGACAGATTGCAGTGCACTTAGAGAACACTAGACAGCATTTCAGCACTATTTCAGGGGCCGTTTTAAACAGTGAAATAACAAAACATAAGCTCACAAAAATGCAAAATATGTGACACTATATAGACTACCAAAAGGACACTTGTTTATAGTATAAAAGTGAAACAAAAAGGCAGAGAGTTGCCTTTTCTGGCCTCAGCTGGGAAAGTGCATATTGGGCAACTCAAATTTTGATCCATTCTGTACATGGCTGCAAATGACACAAAAATTACATGAGTACTGATTTTGGGGTTACAGATATATTTTAGCAAGTAGTGAAATGGAATTCCCAGATAGTAAGGTTTGACTGCATGTGAAAGTTCTGGCCAGACATTGGGTGTCATGCAACACAAAGGAAGGGAACAAGGGCCAAGGGCATAAGCTTACTTCCTGGAGGCAGTTTGTAGCTAGAAATTATAAAGCAAAATACAAGAGAATGGGGGTGAAGAGCAGAGAGAGAGAGAGGGAGAGAGAGAGAGAGAGAGAGAGAGAGAGAGAGAGAGAGAGAGAG
>NW_007727557.1:268361-271043 GCF_000696425.1 Galeopterus variegatus
GGAAAGTAGCAGGAAGCTGGCAGGTACAAGCAGATCACATGGTGAGAGGAAGCAAGAAAGACAGGGGGGAGGTGCCAGGGTCCACCAATCAACCATCTCTCACGGGAATCAATAAAGCAAGGACTCACTCACTACCCTCACCCCTGAGGGAGAGCATTAAACCATTCATGAGGGATCTGCCCCCATAACCCAAACTGCTTCCACCATTGCCAAGTTGGGGGTCAGATTTCCACATGAGTTTTTAGGGGACAGCACATCCAAACCCTATCAAGCAGATACTGCTCTGTACTTGTCATTCCCAAGCCACAAAGCATGCCTTGACAGGATCAAACCAATCTGCAAATAACTACATGTCAGCAAAAAATCCAAAACTTCTTAATGAGGTGAAACAAAATCCAGCACTCAGCACATAAAATTCACTGTGTCTGGTAGTCAGTAGGGACTTACCAGGCATACAAATAGGAGTCATAACAGGAGAAAAATTAACCAGCAGAAACAGATGCAAAGGGCAGAGACAATGGGATTACAAGACAAAGATCTAAAACAGCTTCTAGAAATATTACAAATATTTCAAGGATATAAAGGAAAATATGAACATAATGAAGGAAAAATGGAAAATTTAAAAATTATTCAAAGAGAGCCTTCAGAGACAAAAAATTCAAAATCCAATAGAACTTATAGGAGAAATAGACAAATATAGAGATATTAGTACTCTTCCCTCAGTGATAGAACAAGTAGACAAAAGGGACAAGAAGGGATATTAAAGATCTTTAACTACTAAAGAAATTGAATTAATAGTTAAAAATATTCCACAAAGAAAATTCCAAGCCCAAATAACTGGTGAACTCTATAAATCAGTTAAGAAAAAAAGTATACTAGGTCTACAGACACTCTTTCTCAGAAGATAGATTTGAAAGGAACACTTCCTAATTTGTTTAATGTGGCTGTCCTTAACCTACTAGGAAAACTAGGAAGAAAAGAAGAGAAAACTGTAAACCAATAACCTTCAAAATATAGATACAAAATGTATAAAAAATTATTAACAAATGCAGCAACATATAAAATAAATAATACAGCATGACCAGGGGGCCTTGTACCAGGAAAGTAAGGTTAATATAACATTCAAAAATAAAATGATGTAATTCATGGTATTAATAGAATAAAAAATAAATATGATATGATTGTCATTGGGTGTACCAAAGCTAGAAAATTTCAACACCTATTTATGATAAAATATTAGAAAATGTGAATAGAAAGTGATGTAGTTTGGATATGTTTGTCCCCACAAAGCTCATGCTGAAACTTAATTCCCACTGTGACAGTGTTAAGGGGGTAGGGAATCCTTTTATGGTAATTTGAAAGGTGGATTCTTAAAGAGATAATTAGACTTTAAGGATGATGCTTTTGTGAATGGATTGATCCATTCTTGTAGTAATGGGTGTGGTTCTGATGACTTTAAAAGGAGAAAACAGAAGCTTAGCTCTCTCTTGCTCTGGCCATATTGGCCATGTGACACCCTATGTTGCTGTGAAGAGTCACCATCCACCAACAAGGCCCTCAGCAGATGTGCTCCCTGAACTTTGGACTTCCCAGCCTCCAAAACTGTAAGGAATAAATTTTCTTTCTTTGTAAGTTACCCAGGTTCTGGTACTCTGTTATAAGCAACAGAAAATGGACTAATACAAAAGGGAACTTAAACTGATAAAGGATATCTGCAGCTAATACTTAGTAGTGAAATACTGAATATACCTACCTCTAAGACTGAAAACAAAGTAAGGGTGTCCACTCCCATCTTCTCTCTCCACAATTTTACTGGAGGGCTCATGCAGTGCAATAATGCTATGGAAATAAACCAAAAGCATACAGATGGAAAAGGAAGAAGTGGAACTTCTTTATTTGCATACAATATGCTTGTCTACCTAGCATACATAAAATCAACTATTAAGACTAATAGGTGAGCTTAGCAAGGTCACCAGAGACAAAATTCAATTTATTTCCATATGTTAAGAAAACAAAAAAAAAACCAAAACACTGAAGTTAAATAAACAATACTGTTTACAATAACATCAAAAATGAAGTTCTTAGATATAAATACAACAAATTTTCTGTAACATTTATACATCGTAAACTACAAAGTATTTCTGAGAGGAATTAAAGAAGGGATATAACATGTTAATCAACAGAAGACTCAATATTGCTAAGATATCAAGTTTCTCTAAAATTGATCAATAGATCCAACACAATCATGATACTATCAGGAAATATGAGAAGCTGATTTCAATTTTTTATGGAAATTCATTGACCCCCAGAGAAGCTGGAAATAAAACTAAGAAAGAATGAAGTTGTAGAACTTCCAATATCTGTTTTCAAGACTTACTAGAAAGAATCAATAATCAAGACAATGTAAAAATAAACAAATGTAAAATAAACAAATAGGTCAATAGAACAAAACAGAGTTCAGAAACAGACACATACTTACATAGTTAATTTATTTTTGCCATAGGCTTTAAAGCACTTCAACGGAGAAAGAAAAGTATTCAGTAAATAGTACTGGAACTGGATATCAATATAAAAAAAGAAAAGGGGCCGGCCCGGTGGCGCACTGCGCTAGTGTGCCACTTGGGAAGAGCGGCGGCGCTCCCGCCGAGGGTTCGGATCCCACATACAGACCGGTTCCCGCTC
>NW_007727557.1:271627-273366 GCF_000696425.1 Galeopterus variegatus
TCACTGGCTGAGCGAGGTTGCGGGTGCAACACCGAGGGTTGCGATCCCGTTGCCGGTCCCGTTCTGGTACGGGCGTGACACTGAGGGTTGCGATCCATTGCCGGTCACAAAAAAAGACAAAAAGAGGAAAAAAAGAAAAAAGAAAAAATTATTCTGAAACTTGTTAAAATAGTAAGGAAGACTTTATTCAGGACTATTGTAATAAGTGTCAGAGCTATCATAATAAGGGAAAGAGGTTAGGTTCAACTCCAAGTACAGAAAAAGACAGCTAGAGACATATAGCCAATGAGCAGAGTATGGAGGTCAGTGGATGGAAAAAATTAAGTGACAGGAAGAGGAGGGAGAGTTTGCTAAACTGAAGGCAGGCCAAGGGCTTAGACATCAAGGGTGGGGGATGAGAGATTTGATCAGATATTAAAGGTGGAGGACTTTCTCTAAACTGACTTTGTATTCTTGCTACAACTAACCTAGGCAGGCCAAGGTCATGACCTAAGGACAAGGCCTAAACGGAAGAGGATTCAGATAAGACTGTCTAAAGTTTGGTCAAGGAGAGAGTTTTTGTCAATGCTTACTATTCAATGTAAAGAAGATAATTAACTAGATTTTCTTCTTTAAAAAAGGTTTGAACGGAAACTTAACCAAAGATTGTATAAAATGGCAAATAAGAATGTAAAAAGTTCAACATCATTGTTTCCTAAGGAAAAGCAAATTAAAACAACAATCATATGTGCTAGTGTGGCTTTAAGTATTGGCATAGATGTGGAGCAAACTGGAATGCTCATACTCTACTGTCGGAAGTGCAAAATGGTAGCCACTTTGCAAAACATTTAGGCATTTTCTTCTTTTTTTTTCCCTTTGGCCATTAAGGGGATCGCAACCCTTAGCATGGTGTGGTCCACACCACGCTCAGCCAGTGAGCGCACCGGCCATCCCTGTATAGGATCTGAACCTGCAGACTTGGTGCTACCAGTGCTGCACTCTCCCGAGTGAGCCACGGGGCCAGCCCAATATTTAGGCATTTTCTTAAAAATTTAAACCTATATTTACAATTTGACCCGGCAATACCACATCTACATCACATCATATGTCCACACAAAGAATTATTCATGGATGTTTAAAGTAACTTTATTAGCCAGAACTTGTAAACAACTAAAATGTCCATCAACTGGTAAATGGATAAATACATTCGTATTGTGGCAGTGTATCCTTGCAATGGAGTAGTATGCAATAATAAAGAGGAATTAACTTGTTTGATGACAATCTTCCATGGGATTTCTATACTTCTTGTCACAGCTTTTGTTTTAGTTTATCTTTTCAAGGACATTTGTATGAAAACAACAACAACAACAACAACAACAACAACAACAAAAAAAAAAAAAAAAAAAAACCCGGGAGGACAGAGTAGTGCCTGTACTGGGGCATTCTTTGTCTCTTGACTGCAATAATGAAGATAATGTCTTCCTCCATGCTTAAAGCTAGGTAGGTTCACTAGCAGCCCCTGATAAAACTGGTGGAATCACAAGCTTAGGGTTCCTCAGCTGTGACACAGACCCAGTTTGTGTACCACAGACCCAATGTGTATGCCACATTCATCTGGGACACTTGGGGACTTGGAGGACAAATAGATCATGATGAAGCTCATGCTCCCAGTTGTGTCATGAGTAATAAAGTCCTTCTTTTCTGACCCAGCAGTCTAGTAGCCTTCTATTAAATAAATAGCAGTCTATTTAACCTTCTGC
>NW_007727557.1:274566-290128 GCF_000696425.1 Galeopterus variegatus
TGGATGGGAATTTCAATTTCAGTCATTTTTGGAGTTCCCTCTTTACCTTCATAATGTCGTTGTTTTTTGGAAATCCAGTTGTGCAAACAGAGCAGAACATATGAAAAGGATCCATTGGTCACTGGACATAGTGATCAGTTCTGCTGTGTCCCTTGTCCAAGTCTGCAAGGCCCAGCACTTCTGCTGATGCTGTATAACATTGGCCACTGGAATTTTTGCTGAAGCTGAGAGTCCAGTTGCCTTGCAAGCACCCTCCCTCCATGCCTTATGCAGCCACCCCCTTGAGGACCTGCACATGCATTCAGTGTGGCATGGAAACACAGGTCTCCAATATTCAAGAACCTGCAGACACTCGCCCTTGTTCTAGTCTTGGGAAATGTCTTTTCTCTCCCCCGTTCTCATCCAATCCCTCAAAAGCACTCTCTCTTCCACTCCCACACACTTTACATAACCTTTCTATGCTTTCACAGGAAGATGAGAGATTGTCTCCTGTAAATACTTTTTATGCCTACAAATGTATAAGAGGCAAAAGAGTAAAAGAGCCTGAACATTTCCTCGAAATGGAGAAGTCAAAATACAGAAAAAAAAAAAAGCACAAATGGCCTTTTTTCCTAATTCTATGGAAATGAAAAGAAAGTAAATGTTAATATCTCAATACATTTTCCTTCCATATTCTCATAGTTTCTATTTTAGTCTTCAATTAAATAACTTATTAAATCTGAATTCTTGGTCCTAGGTCCCAGTACATCCCTCTGAAATCTTCTCAACACAGGATTCCTAAATTAAGTATTCCTTGTTTCCCTATGAAGTGTATATTTTAAGTTGAATAAATTATTTTAATTTTGTAACATTGCAAAGCCAAGTATGCAGAGATTAGAAGGTTCTTGAAAAACTAAAAGTATTTTAAGATATATTTGGTTAACAGAACAACGTGGGCTTCCCTCCCAACCTTGGCATTTGCCTCGTTCTTCACAAACCGCTGCTCTTAAATTATATGCTGTTCATAATAGACACAGATATAATGGACGGTCGGTCACAGCAGACAAAAACAGATTTGCCCAAACAACTTATTACATTCAAGACATTCTTCTCTGTTTATGACAAACAGAAACTTTGGCTGCATATGACTATTTCTGAGCTTTTCCATATATCGATATTGGTTTAAAAAATAGGAATATTTTTAAGAATAGCTACAGCAATAGTAATGTAATATAATTTGATTTTACATGGCATACTTAGGAACTGAATTATCGCAACTCTACTTTAATTTGTGGAGTACCAGAAAGCTATGTGAAACTTTCCAAATCCAACCAATAGACCAAATCCTGCCACAAGATCTTGGCCTCTCTCAATATAGTGCAAACTCTACAGCACATGACTCCTCTATGGGGTTGCACTTATAATGAGACATGTCAGATTTTAGCAAAGGAATACAGTCAGAAGAAAACCAATGCTATAATTGGATGACAGTGGTTTGCATCTCTGCCTGTGAATTTTTATGGCTCATATGTAAAATGGCAATATGGTATCCCAGAAATGTATATGAGTGGAGCACTGGAAAAATTGAGTGCTAGAACTGGCCCACCCACCAGCTGGCTTTGGACTATGCAAATCTCTGCACTTTTTTTGACCTTGTTTTTCTTCTATGTAGAAGTAAAGGCAAGGCTAGGTAATGTCTGCGCTCCCTTTCAATGCTGAAACTCCGAGGTAAAAAATGATTAATGATTTCATTTAGTCAATTACTATCTTTTCCTTGGAATAAAAAATTCACCTGTAAAATAAGACTAACTTATTATGTATTTCTCTTCAAATGCATGTTCAAGAATCTATAGAATCATGATTGTTATGGTTTAGAGGCTGGGACTGCCTATATAACAGTAATAAGAAACACTATAAACTAGACATTATTCTGGCGTTTGATATATACAAACTCACTTAATCCTCAGAATCACCCTATGAAACAGGCCTCACTAATAGAACTTTAAAGATAAACAAAAGTATTATAATAAAATTTGAATACTTGGCTGGTTTACTTTTTACTAATGAATGGCAACCTTCACATTCTCCTTCTGTCCACCTGCACCCCAGCCTCATGAATCTCCCTCATTCTTCCTTGCACACAGCCCTGACAGATAGACATCACCTGGATAGCTAAAACCCAGGTGGAGGTGCACATGGATAAAGTGACTGAATGCAGAAGAGAGATGAACATTGTTGGTAGTGATTTTGGAATCATGAGCTTCCAGGAGGATTTCAGATCCTGGCTGTAGATAAAAGAGATGGACCAAGGCAGTAAGCAACAATTACCCGGTGAACACAAGGAGAGTGTGGCAGTGGTAGTACTCGTCACCACTATCAGCTTTCCCTCCACTCCCTGGAAGACGATTACATTTCCCTGCCCTATGGAAGTCAGGCTCGGTTACATGACTAGCTTCAGCCGGTGAAATGAGGTGGCAGAAGCTTTGGAGGCTGGTTTGTTCTTTGCAAGGCTCGGTTTTCCCTCTGCAGTTGTGACCAGCATACTTCAGAGAGGCTGCCCTGATTGCAAGGCCACCAGACAAGAATGAGACAACACAATAAATATGCAACATAACAGAAATAGACCTTTGTTCTCGGAAGCCACTGAAATGTTAATACATCAATGAGAATAAGAAAGAGGACCCAGAAAGTACATGCTGAACGAGTAGAGTGTTGTGTCACCAACGTCGTCGTGAGAGCACATGGAGAATGAAGCCACTGAAATGTTAATACATCAATGAGAATAAGAAAGAGGACCCAGGAAGTACATGCTGAACGAGTAGAGTGTTGTGTCACCAACGTCGTCGTGAGAGCACATGGAGAACAGTCAAGAGTGTCAAATGCTAAAAGAGGTGGAGTTAGACCATTAGACATTCTTACTGGTCTTACTGAGAGCACTTTCGATGGAAAAGTAGGGACTGAAGCTAGACCATAGTGGTTGTTGTCATTGCAAATGCAAGGAAATAAAAAATAGTAATGCAGACAACTATGTAGTCTTATCTCTCTTATTCCTTAAATTAAAGGAATAAGAGAGATAAGACTACATAGGGAGTTAGAGAAGGAAAGTTAGGTGACATTGGATCACATGTGGTAATGGCGAGGCATCCTGTATTGTCTGGGCAAGCATCCTAAGGAGCTGGGGTGATCACATGCAAACATTAAAAATGATGGGGTTACTTGTGTCCATGCATAGTGCACAACCAACCATTTTTTTCTAAGCATACACCTCTCTTCTGGTGAGTTACATAAGTTCATGAATGCTCCCCCTACACATATATTTAATGGGCTTATATATAGATATACCTGTGCACAGATACGTGAAGATATAAGATAATAAATATGCTATGATATCTAAATATTTGCTTTTCTTTGATATCTGAATCAAAATTGGGTGCAAGAGAATATTAAATAATTTATAGGCCAGTATCCAGCCTGAAGTTTGAATCCACATTCCAACACTTAGTATCTTGTGCCATTGGTGAAGTTATTTAACCTCTTTGAACTTCTGTTTATTGATTACCCAGCTTCAACCAACACAAACACACATGCATTCACACACACACAAAGGTACACACGTTATATTTATATAACCCCATTTTTTATTTAAAGCATAGTAACATATGCCCAAAAATTTTCCATAAAGAAATCTATATTTTCTTAAAATCATTTGTTCATTGGTAGAAGGCAGAAAACAGGGAAAGAAACTTGCTGAAAATGTAAATCACACTGGACAAAGGCTGTGTGATTGCTGAATCAGTGCTGAAGACTCTTAATCCTAAAAACATTTAAAATCTTCAAATATCCAAAAAACATGTGAAGGAAGTTAAATTGGTCAATTTTTAAAATTCCTTAATGGAAAGCCTGGATAAAACACGATGAGAAAATTGTTCTTCTTAAATAATTATTGTTGTAATTCTTACAGATTTAATTCTCCCAGTAAAAATACCTAAATTTTATGTTATGCGTGCTTCTTTCTTTTCCTAAAAACTATTTATGATTAATTTTAAATATATATGAATCTAGCGTCTTTTTGATTTGAGGTGAGCATCTCAATTCTCAAAATATATGAAGTCAAAAATGAGGAGAACAACAGCTTTTTAAATTTGCTAAATGGGTATACTAGCAAAGGACTTACCTGGGTTTATCTTAGCTGTTAAGAACAGAAACTGACTCTTACCTTCTTTCATTGCAATGGCCCAAAGATTATTATTAAACCTTGACTTTAATAACAGCCTCCAACATAAGAATATGTTTATGTGACATTACGTAAATCATAGAACCATCACAAGAATTTTAATGGGGAGTGGCCTTAGAAATCATCCAACCTTTCACATACAGGGTCACTGAGGCCCAGAAATAGTAAATGGCTTACCCAAAGTCACAATGCTTAGACAAAAACCGACAATTAGTACTAAATGTGAAATAAATGATTACAAATAATAGTTTTAATATTATTACAATCTCATTAACAGTTAATTAGCTCATCAGTGAGCTATATTTATAGCCCAGCTTTAGTTTTCAACTATAGCTTTTCCAGTTCTATTTTGCCTCATATAGAGTCCCTTGTTGATTAAGATTCACATTAATGATGATGCCTTTTTTTTTTCTGTGATGTTACCTTGTTTCTTCAGGCATGTGTCTCTCATGGATGCCATTGAACACTGCATATATCCGATGCATTGAGAAGTATACTCTTGTTTTACCTAATATGCTTGAGATCATAATTGACAGATATTATTTTAAGGAAATAAGCAGAGCATATGAATTATGAAACAATAACCAAACACATATGTAACCAACCTTACACAATAGTGCACAAAACGCAGCAGAGGCAGGCAGAGGGTGTGTGGGTGGGCTAGACCACTATAACTGAGTACCCAGCTGCCCTCAGAAATGTCTTTGGAGATATTTATGCCTATATGCATTCTCCTGTTTAGTTTCTGCAAGCAAAAGTTTTATTAATGAAACATATTCAATATATTTGCTCTCCTAGAAATCCTTCCAAAAAGTAAAATCTAATTGCAAAGAACTATTTTATTTTTTTCCTTAAATATTATAAAGGGTGGCCAGTATAGAAGTGGGAGGCAATAAGGTGGCATTTAATCTGTGAGTCCATCCTCTGAAGAGAAAAATGTCTAGAAAGAAGGCATTGAAGGTGCGTGTGTCCTTTGTGACTTAGAGCATATTTCACTCCAAATGAAACGAAATGCTAAGGCTCATAGGCTGCTCGAGTGTCCCTCACAGAACGCCAATTAGCATCGGTGCCCAGTGGCAGCCCAGCTCAAGCGCCGTCTACAGGCGCTCACCCATTACACACAGCGGGACGTTGTATTGCTCTAAAACCACAAGCCACTGCTTTGATGGTTCAGGAGACCTTGGCCTTTTAAACGTATAAACAACCTTTCTTTTCTAATCTGGCCCATTAGAGGGAAATGCTGTGAAAGCCTGTATTCTGAAATAACCAGGTTTGCTCAGAGTCATGACAGTTTTCAATCTTGCTGCCAGTAATAGAATAATAGCGTTAAACTAAAAATAACATGGGTGAGGATGTGCCTGGGGCACCTACTGAGGCCTAAAGGGTTTCAGATTAATTTGAAACTGAGCAGAGGTGGATTTTCTCTCTGCTTTGGCCCTTTTGTGGGTGTTGTAATCATGGGGAAAATTCATCTGCTTAATGAGCTCTAGGCACAGAAAGAAAAGAAACTAGTCAAGAATAAAACACTCATCAGGCAACCCTATGATTTTTCTTTTCTAAGTTATAATAAGCATTTATTGATTTTTTGTGCCATTCCTTAGTAACAGTACTTTTCTGTCTATAAAGTACTCATTTTCAATCAAGCCCTGTAATTAAAATAAATAAACAGATAATTGCAGATCATATTTCAGTGGTTTGGAAGGTACTAATAAAATTAAAGACCGTTTACAAGAAACATGTTCTGAATACCTTATGACACAGACAGGTTTTTTTTTTTTTTATAGTAAATGGAGTTGTAATTTTCAGACTCATTTGATTGCTTTGTGGGACCATGGATTGAACTGATAGATGATCATTCAAATATTCAAATATGCTTCTGAATATTCTGAAAACCCCTGAAATTTCAGATGTTGAAATCCTCTTCCCCAAATTAGAGCTATTTATTAATTCTCATGTAACTCTCAGGGGTTTTCCTTTATAACATTTGCATCTACCAGAGCCCGGCTTTGTGTGTGCAAATAAGTGAAAATTTTTGCCACTCTCTGTCCTTCTGAAAACAGAATAAAGGATAACCCGAAACCTATCTTTTAGGTTTACATGGGGCGTGGAGTGAGGTGGACACAGGGAGCCAGGGAGAAGACACAGGACAAGAGTCTGCAAAAGAAAATATGTTTCTTTGGGCTAAATATGAGATGTTGGTACCTTCTCTTCCCCACAATTCAAAGCAAGCTCTTTCTGAGGTAGGACGATGGGAGAATGCAGGGCCACTGGATTTGCAGTGCATGAGCCATCATGGATGAATCCATAGGAAAAAGTGTTCTTTCTGTCTAGGTCCAGTGGTTGAGTAAAAAGATATTTTATAGCTTTCTTGGAGTTGGTCATTTTACTATAGGTAATTTCAGTTAGTTTCCTGCTTAGAAGCTATTCATTTTGCTCCAAAAGACAAATGTCAAAAGAATACTAAACTTCAAAGGGGCGAATGTATATAATTTGTTTTATGACACTAAATATACTATTTTAGATGGTTTGAAATTTCAAGAATATGTTCAAATAAACTAATTTAATAATGACACATCAATTTATGATACAGGAAAGTGTTTACCTAAAGACTTAGAAAATAAATAGCCTAATTAACTAAGGGCTAAAAATAAAATGTTTTTTGTTTCAACCATGGTTGTAAATCTTTCATAAACACTAACAACATAATGATCATATGATGCAATGTCTTAATCATCTTTGAATATATGGACTTTAGCATAGTACTGGTAAATACTGGCACTTACTGGTATTTGTCAATTAACTGGTCTGTGTTTTCTTTGATCGAATTTAGGAAGAAAATATAAATAATGAGTCAAATAAGCTAATGTTAAATGTTTATATACACTTAGTGTATATAACATTTGCATAGACCAGTTAATTTGTCCAGTACTGGTAAGTGCTTGATAAATATACATAGTTAAATAATTAAATCTTTCTGATGTTTAACATTTGTGAAGTGCCTCGTGATACATAACATCTACTTAAATTTGCATGATATTTCATATACAACTAAAGATTTTATATCTAATACTTCATTTTTTCTATATTGTTATTTATTCTTATAACAATTCCTGTAAGTAGGAAGGACAAGTTTTACTCTCCTACTTTGAATCAGAGTTGAGCTCCATACAATCATAAAAGTAGCATTTCACACTAAGTCTATATAAACCTTTAACATTAGCTTATTTGATTCATTATTAATGTTTTCTTCCTAAATTTGATCAAAGAAAACACAGACCAGTTAATTGACAGTCCTTACTATTTTCTTCAGTTAGTTGAGAGTTTACTGTACACACACCACACACACACACACACACACACACTACACACACACACACACACACTCTAACTACACAAGTATTCTCCAACATTTTGGTCTCAGGTCCCCTTGAAGATTATTTGGTCTCAGGTCCTCTTAAAGGTTATTAAGGGCCACAATAAGCTTGAGTTTATGTGTGTTATATCAAGCAATATTTGCAATATTAGAAATTAAAACTGAGAAATTTAAAAATTTATATAAATTCATTTAAGAATAAGGCTAATAAATGTATCACATGTTAACATAAATAACATATTTTATTAAAAATAACTATATTTTTCAAAACAAAATAGTAGTGAGAAGTGTGACATTGTTTTATATCGTTTCAAATCTCTTAATGTCTGCATTAACAGAATATACCTAAGTTCTCATATCTGCTTCTGCATTCAATCTGTTGTCCTATATTCTTTCATTTAAAACACATGAAGAAAATCCGGCTTTACACACATATGTAGTTTTTAAAGGGGGGGCATTTTAATAGCCTATTAAAAAATCTTTATGGAAATTCTTTGAAACTGTACCAAAACATGACAAATGATAGTATTTTAAATGTTAATTGCAAAGTGTGGTCTGAAACCCTTTCAATTAGCTTTTCTGTCTTACATTAAAATCCTATGGTCTGTCCTACACTTTGAAGGAATCTTTTAACTCACAAATTATTGTGTAACATCATGCATTGGTAATTTGGAAAATACTGGCTTGCTACGTTATACAGATCTTCCGAGTGTTGACATATTTCACTATTTAACATTTTAAAATTATGGTTGTTAATATTGCCACTGATCTCATCAGGCTACTCGTTAAGTATTGGGAAGCTGTCAAGTTCACAGTGGCAGATACATATTTCCAAAATTCTAATTTTCACTTGGAAGCTCTAAAAATGTCACTGGCTGCAAATATTGTCAGTTGTTTTTCTTAAAGTAACAGGCTTGCTCTTTTTTTTAAAACAAAAGTTGTCCTCCAAATACCCAAATCAGAATAACCACAGTTGGTTTATCAGTCATTCTTTAAAGTAAAATGGTGTTCCATGAAAAAAACAAAAACGGCTAGTTCAGCCAACACTCTGCAGTGTGTAGCATACATGCTTTATGTGTAATTTCTATTTGGTCACACAGAATATTACAAAGAGGTACACTCAGAAGTTGAAATTTAATAAAATCTATAGTTTTTACAGCTTCATCAAGGACATTCTTAAATGAAACTGGATTTCTACCACCTGTGAGTATGTTCTGGTGAAATGCGGTGAGTACTGGTATGGTTTGGTGTCACTGCTCTGATTCATGCTAGGTGCCAGCATGTTCTTACCGCCCTTCCCCTGCATTGTTTGCACTATGATTGCAAATATCAACATAGTGAAAAATAATAAAATGTTTATATTATGATGAAGGTGGTTTTGGCCTCGTGGAACCACTGAAAATGGTTTTGCTCAGTACATTTCAAGAACCATTGGTCTACATAAACAAAAAGGTCTTCATCAAGGTTATATGAAATAGCTAAAAGAATTTGAAATTATACTGATCTGAATTTGAGTCTCAGCAGCATTATCTAATTAGTTAGGTGGTTTGGGAAATGTTTCTTATACATTCTGGGACATAGTTATTTCATCTGTCAAATGGAATCACAAATGCAACTGATAAAAGAGGTTGGCAAACTACTGCCCATGGATCAAAGCCTCTCCATCACTTTTTTTAGGCTCAGAGACAGTGGTTTACTCTCGACTTATTGTGAGTCCTCATAATTCTCAGTACAATGCAGTTTGCAAGCATAAATGCATATTTTAATGCTAGACAATTGAAAGACCGAGAGAAAAAATGAGACTTTCTATCCTCTATAGTTGTGCTGTCCAATACAGTAGTCACTAGTCACTTGTGGCAATTGAATAGTTGAAGTGTGACTAGTTCAAGCTGAGATGTGCTTTATTGGAGAACCTTACCTTTCCAAATGGCTCTGTGTTGCTCTCTACCATTTTTACATTTCAACTACAGGGTTTTCCCTTAGCATTTTTTTGTAGACCAGGCCTACTAATAACAAATTCCCTCAGCTTTTGTTTATCTGGGAAAGTTAACTTCATTTTTGAAGGACAGATTCACTGAATACAGTATTCTCAATTGACATTTTTGCCCACACTTTTTAAAAAATTTATTTTTAATTGAAACATAATTGATTGTACATCTACATGGGGTGTAGCACTGATTATCAGTATCTGTATGCAGTATATGATCCTCAAATCAGGATAATTACTGTATTCATCACTATACAATGTAATCATTTTTGAATATATTATTCCACTTTCTCTGGCCTATGAATTTTCTGCTGAGAAATCCACTGGTAATCTTATGAAAGCTCACTCATATATGAAAAATTGATTGTCTCTTAGTGCTTTCAAGATTGTCTCTTTATCTTTGACTTTAGGCAGTTTGATTATAATGTCTCTTAAAGTGTTTCTCTTCAGATTTATACTAATTGGAGTTCTTTGAGTGTCTTAAATCTCTATGTTCATTTTCTCTCTCAGATTTAGTAATTTGGGGGCCATTATTTTCTCAAATTAGCTCTGAGTTCCTTTCTCTTTGTTTTATTCTTCTGGAATTCCCATAAGATGTATAGTATCCCATATGGTTTTCTGGCTGTCTACTTTTTTTTCATTCTTTTTCTTTTTGCTTCTCTGACTTGATGATTTTATATAATCTGTCTTTAGGTTTGCTAATTCTTCTGCCGTCATCCACTATTGAACCCCTGTAATAAAATTTTCTGGTCATTTATTGAATTTTGCAGCTCCAGAATTTTTGTGCAGTCCTTTTTTTTTTTTTATAATTTCTGTCTCTTGTTCATATTATCATTTTGTCCATGCATCATTTTTTCTGTTTCATTTAGTTGTCTACATGTGTTCTCTTTAAAACATCTTTAAAACAGTTATTCTGAAGTTTTTGTTAGGTAGCTCATAGATCTGTGTTTCTTCAGAGTCATTTTCTGGAGTTTTATTTTGTTTTTGTTCCTTTGATTGGGCCAAATTTCCCTGTTTCTTTGTATGCCTGTAATCTTTTGTTGGGAGTTTGATGTTTGAAAAAGCAAACAAAATCTCCCAGTCTTTTCATAGTGGCTTCATGCAGGGGAAAATCTTCACCATCAACCCCACTGTAGGTTTTAAGATCTCTCAAATACCGATTTCTTGTGGCCCCTGGATTCTGCCTGAAGAACTGCAGACCAAACATGCTATGCGTTCACCTCTGTTTTCAGCAGCTACCAAACTCTGATACTGGCCCCATCAGTACTCCAAGTCAGGCAAGACTGAAAGCAGTTCTTCAGGCTGCCCACATGCAAGCCATAATGTTGCACACATGATCCACTCTTTTGTTTCCTTCCCTTGATATGAGGAGGTTTCCTCCAAGTTATTCTGCCCTGTTCTGTGTAGGGAGAGGACATGAACAAGCAAGCCAAACACCACAAATTTCCCTATTCTTTTTTGCTGGAATCCCTTCTCAGTTTTAAAATGGCCTGGGTGCTCTAACTCTTCAACTGGTCTCAAAAGTTCTCACAGAGGTACTCTGGTTCATATTTATTAACTCAGTGTTTCTATGAAGGAAAGAGGATCTGTAGCTTCCGAATCCACCATCTTGTTGACATCACCCCTCCACCAGTTATTTTTGTAAATCAAGTTTTATTAGAACACAGCCATATTCATTCATTTTTGTATTGTCTATGGATGTTTTGAAATGCAATTGAAGAGTTTAGTATTTGTGACAGAAACTTCCTGTCCTGCAAAGCCTAAATATCTGGCCCTTTACAGAAAAAAGTCTGCAATGCTTGACAAATAAAGTAAACTTCCAATCTCATCCAAAGTAAGAGCCTTAGATTTTACCATGCACCACAAAGTTTTCTAAAATCTAGCTTATGTTATGTTTCTGACCATGTTTTTTATTGTCCTCCAGTTGACTCTGTCAACCCTTCACCACACAGGTGTTCTAGTTGTTTCTCAACACTCCTCACATACTCCTACCTTAGACCTTTGGTACATGCTGTCTCACTGCCTGAAATGCCCTTTCCACAAATATCCATGTGGCTAGCTAGCTAGCTCCAATGTCTCAGATCTTTAACAAAAGTCATATTCTCAGTGACTAGCCACCAAATCTAAAATTTTAATTCCCACTCAGCATTTCATGTCTTCCGCCCTGCTTTATTTTCACCCTTAACATTATTTTTTATGATCTTTCCCACTCTTTTTTTTAAAAAAAAAACTCCCCATATCCCCCTCTAGAATGTAAGAAATGTGTTTATATGGTTTTTATTTTTTTTTTTTTGGTTTTGTTTTACTATCCCTAACAACAAAAACATTGTTTGGTATATAGCAGGCACTATAAAAAATATTGAAATAATAAATGAATGAATGTGGAAAGTATTCATGTTATTAAAGAGAATGAAAAAAATAGGTTACTTTTTACTTAAGTTAGATATGTCTTACCTATAATGGGGTTCCACTATACATGGGAGCAATTAGCCCAGGAAAAACATAGACTTAATTTTAAGTTTTAATTAGTTTTTAACTAAAAATATTTATCCACAATTTTCAAATGTAAAAGTTTCAAATCATGTCATCAAAGCCTTATGAAATGAGAGAAATGTATTTAAGTTTCTCTTTTCATTCATTCAGAAAAGAAGAACTTAACACAAAATATTAAAATAGAATCAAACCTGGGCTGTAATTTAATTCTGTTATATAATTTGGATATTACACCTCTTTTATTTTCTGTACTTTCTAATAATGCTGTCTTTGGCATCTGAAATGGTCAGATTTGTTGGGTTTTCTGAGAGAGTTTCAACAAAGAGATGTTGCATTCAGTCCTTTTTTCTCAAAGTATCATAGTGTTCACAGCTGAGCTCCAGTTACACACCCCACAATCCATTTACCTCAGACCTCAGAAGGCCAACTATGTTGTGTGTGGCTTCTCTTACAACCCAGCAATTAAACTTCAATAGGTTTTTCCTTTCTTTTTTAATTATATGTCACAGGTTTAATTTCTCTTTAGTTTTTAATGCACATTGGATTCTGTAGGAACATAGCCACTTCTAAGGTGTGTCTATCCTCTCCTTTTATGAACAGGACGTATTTTTATAAAGGAGAAAAAGTATTCAAAATTGCATTTGGCATTTGGAACACAGCAAAAGGTAGCTATAGTCCTGTTTTATTGTACAACAATCATGTAAACTCCAGCTGTCAAGTCGTCTGATCACTTCTTCAATAGGAAAAAGGGGCTCAGCTAAATCCTGCCCACATGCTGATGTACACCCGCCTAATAACTGTGTTTTTCCCTCTTTATGAATTTCATTTACAATTAGTCTGGGACTTTCAAGGAGTATCTTGAAAGAAAGACGTGACTGGAATTGCTGAGTAATTTTATTTTCTCTTTGCAATGTTGGGGGTGTGGAAAAAATACAATCTGTTTTAATTTATACTGAAGCAAAGCGATGAAACTCATCCTCTGTTTTGGGTACAGTTTTCCAACGTAGTTCACAAAGGTCTCCTCTCTCTTTGAATGTTTGCAATAAAAATCTGTTAGAGACTGATCTTAAGGCTTCAGCAGAGTGTAGTGGGCAAGGAGACTTCGAGGGTGAGAGTGTTGAGAATTATTGTTAAGAAATCCTCATTAAGTAAAAAAAAACAAAAAAACATGAGGCTCAAGGAACTTGCTCGGGATCTCCCAGCATCTGCTGTGTTTTGTTCCAGAGCGAGTACCAGAAGCCAGATCTTGAGAATTCCAATTTAAGTCCAGCTCCTTGGGTTACACACACACACACACACACACACATGCATGCACACATGCACGCACACACGCACACCTGTGCACACACCTGGACACACACATTACAAAAATATCTTTATCATAGAAATGAGGGGTGAACTGGAAAATAAAGTATTGTTGCTGCTTCTGCTGCTGTTGTTATTTTTGATATCCTTATTAAGGGATAAATGTTCTGAGAAAAGAATCCTCAGATCCCCCAAAGACTGAGAGCTTCTTGAGAGCAAAGATCCAGTCTTATTCACTTTTGTATATGCAGGGGCTGCCATATCTGAATCATAGTAGGTGTTGAATGAATGTAAATTGATGGTCCCTTTTTAGTCACTAGAAACTTTAACTTAGAAGAAATAGCTAATTTAGTTGATATAATTAGAATTTAGTAGAGAGATTTTCCTTTTTTTCTCATCATAGATTTGTATTCCATGAATCAAGTAATGCAGTAACAGTTTGGGAGATTTTATTAATTTATCACAAAACAAAATCAGAGCATTTTCTATGGATTTTGTAGGTTCTAACCCAACTAAGCTGTTTCCTGGCCTCAGATTATGAGTGCTTTTATTATTAATATAGTTACGTGATTATTTTACTGATATCCATTTAACTGCCTCAGCAGGAAAATAAAGCAATCTTTTTACTCATTAATATTTCTCCCTAGAAGAAATGTAGCGATATTTGTATATGTACCAAACCATGCAAATATAACCTATCAATAAAGAAATCCGTGTCAGTGCAAGAGATTACGTAGAGACAAATAAGAAATAGAAATATTTGCATATATTACGATAGAAATATTTGCATATACTACATATATTATTTGGATCCTTCTATGCAAAGAATTCTATTCAAAGACTAACCACGTATATAAAAACCACTATGACTTAGTTTCATATGGCTAAAAGAATTTTAGATGATAAAATCTGACTATAGAAGTGAGACTGAAACACAGAAATCTGTCTTGTTTTTCGTTTATACTACCTTGGGTTGGATGTCACATTCTTATTCTCAAATATGCTGCCCTGTTTTCTAAGGTTGCTTATGAAATTGTCTTTTGCCAATTCTAGAATATTTTACAGTCCACATAATCTAAACATAAAAGGTTGTCTAAATAACTAATTGCTGATGACAAGAAGCTCAAATTTTTATACTGAGTTCTATATTTTAAGTTGTGTTTTATCAATAGCCATCCGGACTATGAGATTTTCAAATAATACCCTCTGAGATACTTCTAGGATATAGAACTGTTTAATGGTCACATATGTTAGTTACTCTTGCATTATTTCCAGATTTTGTCATAAATACATGCTCACCACATTGACCTTTGCTTCATAATTTTGTGAGTTCACCACTGTCACCTCATGTCAAAATAGCCATAAGGTAGAGTGTGTTATAGCAGATGGAATTCCAGAGAGATGAACTCATCTTTGGATTTTGACTTAAAACAAGCTCAGTAAAATCACAAACTGTCTATTAAAAAGGATAAATATCTTTTTAAATGTTAAATTTGTGCATCCCCAGCATCATTTAGCAATGAAAATTTCCCCAGTATTTTATTATTATTACTTTAATTTATCAATATGCAATGTAGTTGATTTTCGTGTCCTTGTACCAATTCCTCTTTCCCACTTCCCTATACTCCCTCCCCACCATCAACATCATATCTGTTCACTTTTCTTAACAAGCTTAAGGAATTGTTGTAATCGTTGTGTCTTCATCCCTGCTTCCCCCCATTATTTGTTTGTATATTTATTAATTAATTAATTTATTTTTAGTTCCCACAAATAACTGAGAACATATGGTATTTCTCTTTCTGTGCCTGGCTTATTTCATTCATAATTTTCTTGGAGTCTAGCCATGCTGCCGTAAATGGTAGTATTTCATTCTTTTTTATAGCTGAGTAGCATTCCATTGTGTAGATATACCACAGTTTCCTTATTCACTCATCTGATAATGGGCATTTGAGATGGTTCCAACTCTTGGCTATTGTAAACAGAGCTGCAATAAACATGGGAGTGCAGGTATCCCTTTGACGTGATGATTTCCATTCCATTAGGTATACACCCAGCAGTGGAATAGCTGGGTCATATTGTAGGTCTATCTGTAATTGTTTGAGGAACCTCCATACCATTTTCCATAAAGATTGCACCATTTTTCAGTCCCACCAACAATGTATGAGAGTTCCTTTTTCTCCACAACCTTGCC
>NW_007727557.1:291128-295698 GCF_000696425.1 Galeopterus variegatus
ATTGTTTCTTTTGCTGTGCAGAAGCTTTTTAGTTTGATATAATCCCATTTGTTTATTTTCCCATTGGTTGCCTGTGTTTGGAGGTCATATTCATAAACTTTGTGCCTAATCTTACATCAGAAGTGTTTCTCCCATGTTTTCTTTAAGGAGTTTTATTATTTCAGGACATATATTTAATTCTTTAATACATTTTGAATTGATTTTGGTATATGGTGAGAGATACAGGTCTAATTTCATTCTCCTCCATATGAATGTCCAGTTTTCCCAACATCATTTACTGAAGAGGCAGTCTCTTCCCCAGTGTGCAGTCTTGGTGCCTTTGTCAAAGATCAGATGGCTGTATGTGTATGGGTTGACTTCTGGATTCTCTGTTCTGTTCCATTATTCTGTGTGTCTGTTTTTATATCAGTACCATGCTGTTTTGGTTACTACAGCTTTGTGGTACAGTGTAAAGTCAGATAGTGTTATGCCTCCTGCTTTATTTATTTATTTTTGCTCAGGATTGCTTTAGCTATTCATGATCTTTTGGTGTTCCATATGAATGTTAGGGTTGTTTTTTCCATTTCTGAGAAGAATGTCATTGGTATTTTGATGGGGAATTGTGTTGAATCTGTAGATCATTTTGGGTAGTTCTTCCAATCCAAGAGCATGGGATATCTTTCCATCTTCTTGTGTCCTCTTTAATTTCTCTCAACAGTGGTTTGTAGTTCTCATCATAGATATTTTTCTCATCCTTGGTTAACTTTATTCCTAGGTATCTTACTTTTTGGTGACTATTATAAATGTGCTAGCTTTCTTGATTCCTTTTTCTGCCAGTTCATTGTTGGACTATAGAAATGTTACTGATTTTTGCATGTTGATTTTGTATCCTGTAACTTTGCTGAAATCATTTATCAACTCTAAGAGTTTTTGTAGAGTCTTTAGGCTGTTCTATATACAGGGTCATATCAGCTGCAAACAAGAACAGTTTGACTTCATTTTTTCCAATCTGGATGCCCTTTATTTCCTTCTCTTCTCTGATTGCCCTGGCTAGTACTTCCAACACTATGTTGAATAGGAGTGGCAAGAGCGGGCAACCTTGTCTAGTTCCTGTTCTTAAGAGAAAGGTTTTCAACTTTTCCCCATTCAGGATGATATTGGCTGTGAGTTTGTCATATATGGCCTTGATTGTGTGGAGATACTATCCTTCTATACCCAATTTATGGAGAGTCTTTATCATGAATGAATGTTGAATTTTGTCAAATGCTTTTTCAGCATCTATAAAGATGATCATATAGTTTTGGTCTTTGATTGTGCTGATATGATGTATCACATTTATTGAATTGTGTTTGTTGAACCAACCTTGCATCCCTGGGAAGAATCCCACTTGATCATGGTGTACAATTTTTTGGATGCATTGCTGTATTTGTTAGCTATTATTTTATTGAGGATTTTTGCATCTATGTTCATCAGGGAGATTCCCCTGTAGTTTTCTTTTTCTGTTGTATTTTTGTCTGGTTTTGGTATCAGGATAATGTTTGCCTCTTAGAAAGAGTTTTGGAGAATGGCTTCTGTTTCAATTTTTTGGAAGAGTTTGTAAAGACTTGGTATTAATTCTTCTTTAAAGGTTTGGTAGAATTCTGCAGTGAAGCCATCAGTCCTGGGCTTTTCTTTGTTAGGAGACTGCTGATTACCACTTTATTCTCTTTGATTGTTATTGTCTGTTCAGGTTTTCTATGTCTTCTTGGCTCAGTCCTGGTAGTTTGTGTGTGTCCAGAAATGTATCCATTTCCTCCAGATTTTCAAATTTTTTGGCATATAGATGTTTATAGTAGTCTCGAATGATTCCTTGTATTTCTGAGTTGTCAGTTTTAATATCACCTTTTTCACTCCAAATTTTTGTTATTTGTGTCTTCTCTCTTCTTTTTTAAGTTAGCCTTGCTAATGGCTTGTCCATTTTATTTATCTTCTCAAAACACCAACTTTTTCTTTCATTGTTCTTTTGTATTGTTTTTTGGGTTTCTCTTTCATTTAATTCTGCTCTGGTCTTAATTATTTCTTTCCATCTACTAATTTTGGGTTTGGATTGTTTTGTTTTTCTAGTTCTTTAAGGTGAAATGTTAAATTGTTTACTTCCCATCCTTCCATTCTTCTCAAGTAAGCATTTATTGTGATCAATTTCCCCCTTAGTACTGCTTTTGCAGTATCCCACAGGTTTCGGTATGAGGTGTCTTTATCTTCATTAGTTTCAATAAATTTTTTCATTTCATGTTTAAGTTCTTCTTGGACTCATATGTCATTAAGTAGAAAATTTAATTTCCATGTATTCATATAGTTTTCAGAGTTTCATTTGTTATAGATTTCTAGTTTTAATCAATTGTGGTCTGAAAAAACACATGGAATAATTCCAATTGTTTTGAATTTGTTGAGACTTGATTTGTGACCTAACATGTGGTCTATCCTAGAGAATGTTCTGTGTGCTGATGAGAAGAATGAATAATCTGAGGTTGTTGGATGAAATGTTCTGTATATATCTGCCAAGTCCAATTGGTCTAACATGTTTCAATCTTGTGTTTCTCTGTTGATTTTTTTTTTCTAGGTGATCTGTCCAGTGTTGACAGTGGGGTATTCAGATCCCCTACTATTATGGTATTAGTGTCCATCTCTTTCTTTAAGTGTAATAGATCTTTGCCTTTGAGTTTTGCCAATTTGACTATAACATGTTTGGAAAGGACCTTTTTGGGTTGAATACGTTTGGGGATCTTTGAGCCTCCTGAATCTGAAGATCTGTATCTCTCCCTATACCTGGGAAATTTTCTGCTATTATTTCATTGAATATGTTTTCAATGACATTTCTTTTTTCCTCTCCTTTTGAAATACTCATGATTCAGATATTTGAGCACTTAAGGTTTTCTGTAATCTCTTTTAGACTTTCTTCAATTTTTAAAATTCTCTTTTCTTTTTCTTTCTTTGCTTTATTTATTTATTTATTTTTGTTTTTGTTTTTTTTTTTCTTTTTTTTTGTCCTTTTTGAGACTGGCCGCACCGTGCTCAGCCAGTGAACGCTGTGAGCACACCGGTCATCCCTATATAGGATCTGTACCCACGGCGGGAGTGCTGCTGCGCTCCCAGCGTCGCACTCTCCCGAGTGCGCCAAGGGTTCGGCCCACCTGTGTTATTTTGAACAGGCCATCTTCAAGATCAGAAATTCTCTCTTCTGCTTGTTGTAGCCTTCTGTTTAGGCTCTCTGTTGTGTTTTTTATTTTCTTGAATGAATCCTTCAGCTCTACAAGATTTGCTACATTCTTTTCAGGGCATTAATTCCTTTATACATTTCCTCTTTCAGGTCATGTGTACTTTTTCTCATTTCATTGTGTTGTCTAACTGAGTCTTCTTAGATATCAATTAGTTTCCTTAGAATTGTTGCTCAAAATTCCTTGTCAGTCATTTTAAAGACTCCCTGTTCTACAGGATCTAGAACTTGAGAGTTGTTATATTCCTTTTGTGGTGTCATACCTTCTTAGTTCTTCATATTTCTAGTATCTGTCCATTTGTGTTTAGTCATTGTGGAAAAGGCTTTCACAATCCCCTTGTTCCACCCTGGTGTCTGCAGCAATGTCAGGGACTTTTGCTCTTGCTCAGCTGCCTTTTGCTGCATCAGGGCCTGGAGGTTATCTGTTTGGGCTCTGGGGGGCAGGGACTTGCCTGGCTTGGATCCTTGGGGGCTGCTGAGGGACCTTTGAACTTTAAACTCCATTTATTCTCCTTTCACTCTTTATGTTATTGTTGCCATGCATTTTAATTCTAAACACACATGCACACACACACACACATACACACGTATTTCACACTGCAGGTTTATTATTATTATGTAAATAGGGAATGATCTTTTATATTTTCTCATATATTTACACTTTCTACTATTTTTTTTCCTGCAATTATGAGTTTTAATTTCAAATTTTTTCTTTCAGTGAAAAACTTTTTTTTTGGTGTTTCTTTAATTTCTTTTAGTTTTTTATTGCCTTATTTTTAGAAGGACAGTTTCACAGGGTACAGCATTTTAGATTGAGTGAGCTTTTTTGTTTGTTTGGCACATTAAAGGTGTCTTCTTTTGTTTTCTGTCTTCCATTTCTTCTGGTGATATTAGTCTTTCTTTGCTGATTTGTTATTACTAAGTGTGACTTATAAGTTTTTATCTTTATTTGTAATTTTTTGATATTTTTACTATTTATCGTGCTTGGGGTTCATAGCTATTTCATTGTGTTTTCTAACTGAGTCTTTTTGTATCTCAGTTAGCTGCCTTAGAATTATTGCTCAGAACTCCTTGTCAGTCATTTCAAGGACTTTCTGTTCTATAGGATCTAGTTATTTGGGAATTATTTTATTCCCTTGGTGGTGTACTTTCTTTCTTTCTTTCTTTCTTTTTTTTTTTCCTATTTCTTGTATCTCTCCTTTGGTATTTAGTCATTGTGGCAGAGGCTGTCATGGTCCACTAGCTCCACCCTGGTGTCTGCAGCAGTGGCAGGGAGTGTTGCTGATGCTTGGCTGCCTGTTGCTGCCTTGTGGCCTCAGGGTTGGTGGGGCAGGCCTC
>NW_007727557.1:295835-298597 GCF_000696425.1 Galeopterus variegatus
TTTTTTTTCCTGCAATTATGAGTTTTAATTTCAAATTTTTTCTTTCAGTGAAAAACTTTTTTTTTGGTGTTTCTTTAATTTCTTTTAGTTTTTTATTGCCTTATTTTTAGAAGGACAGTTTCACAGGGTACAGCATTTTAGATTGAGTGAGCTTTTTTGTTTGTTTGGCACATTAAAGGTGTCTTCTTTTGTTTTCTGTCTTCCATTTCTTCTGGTGATATTAGTCTTTCTTTGCTGATTTGTTATTACTAAGTGTGACTTATAAGTTTTTATCTTTATTTGTAATTTTTTGATATTTTTACTATTTATCCTGCTTGGGGTTCATAGCTATTCTTGAATCTCTGGCCTAATTCCTTTCACCCATTTTGAAAAAAATTATCACTCATTCCCTCTTTAAATAATGTATCTTCCTTCAATCTCTTTTCTCTATACACTGAAAACTATAAAACATTGGTGAAAAAAATTGAAGAGGACACAAATAAATGGAAAGATATCCCATGTTCTTGTGATGGAAGAATTAACACCATCAGAATATCCACATAACCCAAAGCAATCTACATATTCAATGCAATCCCTATCAAAATATGAATGTCATTCTTCACATTAGTAGAAATATGATCTTAAAATTTGTACGGAATTACAAACACCCTGTACAATCTTAGGCAAAAAGAACAAAACTGGAGGCATCACACTTCCTGACTTCAAAATATACTATAAATCTATAGTAATCAAAACAGCATGGTACTGGCATAAAAATAGAAAAGTTGACCAATGGAACCCAATACAGAACCCAGAAACAAACCCATGCAATTACAGCCAACTATTTTTGACAAAGGTACCAAGAATATACAGTGGAGAAAGGACAGCCTCTTCAATAAATGGTGATGAGAAAACTGGATATCCACCTGCAGAAGATTGGAACTAGACCACTGTCTCTCACCATTCACAAAAATCAGTTCAAAATGGAATAAAGACCTAAATTTAAGACATAAAACTATGAAACTACTAGAAGAAAACATAGGGGAAACACAACACAAAATGTGTATCGGCAGTGCTTTTTTGAGCAAGACTACAAAGGCACACACAACTAAAGCAAAAAAACACACATGGGACTACATCAAACTGAAAAGTTTCTGCACAGCAAGGGGCACTATCAACACAGTGAAGGGACGGCTTACAGAATGAGAGATAGTGTTTGCAAACTATGCATCAGACAAGGGACTAATATCCAGAATATATAAGGAACTCAAATACTCAACAGCAAAAAAGCAAATATCCCAATTAAAAAATGGGCAAAGGCCCTAGACAAACATTTCTCAGGAGACATACAAATGGCCAGCAAGTACATGAAAAAAATGCTCAAAACCACTAATCATCAGTGAATTGCAAGTGAAAACCATAATGAGATAATCATCTCACCCCAGTTAGAGTAACTATTTTCAACAAGACAGAAAATAACAAATGCTGACAAGGTTGCACACATTGTTGGCAGGAATGTAAAGTGGTACAGCCATCATGAAAACAATAAGGAGTTTCCTCAGAGAACTAAAAATAGATCTACCTTATGACCCACCTATCCCACCAAAGAAAATGAAATCAATATACCAAAAAGACACCTGCATTCCCATGTTCATCACAATGTTGTTCTCAATAGCCAAGAGATGGAATCAATCTAAATGCCCATGAATGGATGAATGGATTAAAAAAAACCTGTGGTACATATATACACAATGGAATATTATTCAGCTATAAAAACAAATGATATCCTATCATTTACATGGATGGAACTGGAAACCATTATGTTAAGTGAAATAAGTCATGCACAGAAAGACAAATACCACATGATCTCACTCATATGTGGAATCTAAAAGCTAAAAAGGGGTTCTCATAGAAGTAGAGTAGAATAATGGTTACCAGAGGCTTGGAAAGAAAGATAGGAGGAGAAGAAGCGGTGGACTAATGGGTACAAAATTATGCTATCTCCCTTAAGTGAATCATTTTGCTGTATATGCATACATTGATACAACACACTGTACCCCACAAATATCTACAAGTAAATATTATAAATAAATAAATAAATATTTGGAACTATCAGATCCTTGGTTCCTAACTTTGCAGACATAAGCTTATAAATTAATAGAAATGGAGAAAGCTTTTTCATATATCGTCTTTCCATTACATATTGCATTATGTATATATTGATATATTATTATTTTATATTAACTTTATTTCTGACTCTGGTGATGCAAATATTTTCCCTATATTAAAACTACTTTCTATTATGTCATTTTTCATTTTCTTTATGAATCTTACTTGTAGCAAAAAAAAAAATACCGGGCCGGCCCGGTGGCGCACTGGAGAGTGCGCCGCTTGGGAGTGCGGTGGCGCTCCCGCCAAGGGTTTGTATCCCATGTGGAGACCGGTTCCCACTCACTGGCTGAGCGGGGTGCAGGTGCGACACCGAGGGTTGCGATCCCGTTATCGGTCAGTAAAAAAGACAAAAAAAAATAAAGGAAAAAAAAAACAAAACCAAATTTAGGAGCAGAAATTGATATTTATCTTACACTTCATAAGTTTTGAAAATTTAGTTTATATTACAGATTTTTTTTTACATATTTCCTCTTTTTGGCTACTTTTACTGTTTCTGGCCCATCATATGTAGGTATGAAGAACATTAACAATGTCCTTTTATCTCTCATATTCCTCAAAATCTTATAGCATTGTGAGTTTGGGCTTCATTCTATGTCTACTGTATTCAATGA
>NW_007727557.1:299023-302466 GCF_000696425.1 Galeopterus variegatus
TATGAAGAACATTAACAATGTCCTTTTATCTCTCATATTCCTCAAAATCTTATAGCATTGTGAGTTTGGGCTTCATTCTATGTCTACTGTATTCAATGAATCAGAAAATTAGACTTAAAATTAGACTTTCTGTTTCTGGCTAATGTCACTCTTATGCTTGTCAGAAGAGAACATATTCTTTTAAGACAAATTTCTCACAAAAGTAGGGATGTATCATTTTCACTGACAAATACATCCTGCTAACATGTATTCCTGAGAAAATCATGTAGGAAACAGTAAAGAAGAGGGTGATGGGGGTTGTCAGCCTGCTTAGAGTAGGATGAAAAGGATGTTTGATAAGACTTCACATTATAATGCACACTGTACATTTAACCCTCAAATAGAGTTTTCTAAAGATGCTTTGCAGGAGGGCTTGACATCAAAAAAAGGACATCTAAAGAACAGCAAACCAGAGGGATGTGTGCAAGGTACACAGGCTATCTTAGAAGTACTGAGTTGGGATGTAGCCATTTCAATTCAGAACACTTCAGGGGTCCTTGCTCCCTCCTCTGATTCTCCCTATCTTGACTGGTGAAGATCCAGGATTGAAATCCTAACAGAGAATCTGCAGAGAAATAAGCCTCCAGAACTGATTTTCTCCTTGCTGCAGTGAATTTCAATTTACTAAACACCAATGTAAGAGTGTGATTTTCCAAGTAACACTTCACTGAGAATGCCAGGGAGTGGCTGGGGAGAGAAGAGGATGCAAAGCCTTCTTGATCCTTTTATCATTAACAAAAATACACAGACAAAGAAAGATGAAAGTTGAGTACATATAATTCCTTGAGAAGACAACTGAGGACCTAGTTGTCGACTTAAATACCACCTGAGAGCACATGAAATAAATGAAAGGATGTAGGCTCTCCTGTGAAAGTCAGTGTCCCTGGGATTCAAAAAGTACATCAAACACACTCTCCTTGAAGCATGACACAAAGGCTGGCATTGAGAAAGCCCAGCTCTCATGACAGCAGAAATAAGTGGTGAGACCCAGGAGCATCAGAGCAAATTTAAAACATCTGAATTTCCAGAATTATTGACTGTGAAGTTTTAATCGTCCTTCCGTCTGCAGTATTCTTTCCTGCTCTTTCTTTGTGAAACAAAGCATATAGTTCAAGCCCGACAGGATCTCTCTCAGCATGGTGCAGTAGTTAAGATCATAAAATGTAAAGTTAGACAGACCTGGGTTCAAGTCCCAGCTCTGCCACTTGCTAGGTCAGTGAACTGGGTCAAAAAGTTCCACCATTCTGAATCTCAATTTCTGTATGTGTAAGTTCCTATCCTACAGGAATATTCTATCATCAATAGACAGAACTAAGCCTTGGGGGTAAACTTACAGACATTTAAAAAATATATTTAAAAAATCAAATCTGTGCTTTGAGATTGAGCTTTTCAAATATGGGATGACCCAAACTGAGGACCAATCTCTCAGCCTTGACTTGGCTAGCAGACATCCTTTTATTGTGTTCTCATGGATATAGGATATAGGGCAGCCGATTCGAAGTAACCTTTGTAATAAGATACCAGTGTTAATTCAATAGAAAAACAATTCTGATGTATTCTTTAACATATGCTCCCTTTGTGGAATAATTATCACCTTCAACAAAGATTTATTGGCACCTGCTAAACTCAGGACATTGGGTTAAGTGCTGAGAATCCAACCCTCTTCAAGGTCATCCAAGAGCTGAACACCTAATTAGTACTGGATTAAAACTATACCCTCAGGCTGGCTGGTTAGCTCAGTTGGTTAGAGCATGGTTCTGATAATACCAAGGTCCAGGGTTCAATCCCTGTGCAAACCAACCACCAAAAACCAAACAAACAAAATACCATACCCTCCCCTACCTACATACAAACACACACACACACACACACACACACACACATCATTATTGCTATTAAGTTATGCTTAGGTATGATACCATCAACTTTTATTGACAGCATAATAAGAAAGATCACTATGAAATTTCTTGAATTGTAAGAATACTGTTAACTAAATTTCAAAATTGTTTCTTTACAAAGCCCTTCCAGGATAAAATTTTGCCTGATTCTAGTACAAGAACAGTTCTAATTCCTTTAAGCAATTTATTTGTTTTTATCCAGTGGATATTGTGATTCTTGTCAATTGACAAGGATTCCTTGTTTGCACATGTTTTCTGGAACATATAGGACTAAACTTATGACCCAGTAATGGTAAGTATGTAGGTAACAATAACATTCATTTTAACATCTTGTTACAATTTATGCATTTTTGAAAATTTCCTAAAATATTTCCTGAAACAGGGAGAAGTACAAATAAATACCTATAAATACCTAATAAACTGATTCTGAACCCTTTTCACAAGGTTGCCTGGGAAAAGATGTCTGGTACTCTCACCGAACTCAATGAATTTGTGTCTACAGGTGAGAGTTGAACTGAAGAAAGCATTTTGTGCCCTACCACATGCTCTCTTCTGTTCTTCCTTGTACCTTGAGGCTAAATCAGTATTTTTTAGAAGAAAGGAGCAGAATAATTAGCCAAAATGTGCTGTTGGTCAGAGTAATCCTGGATAACTTGTGTAGTTCCATGCTGGGCTCTCAGAGTACAGCTCTAGAAATGGATGTCACCCCACTAGAATTAGCTTGTGGAAGAACCAGGAGGACAGCAGAGGGCCGGATTACTTGCCTCTCAGCACATGTCCTAATTCTTTTCCAATGGTAAGACTATGTCTGGGTAATCATTCTCTGAATTGCATTTTTATATGATAAAGTCAAAATATTTAGCCCAAAACAGTTAGAGGTATGGGCTACAGCAGCACTTTCAAACTACATTTCTGAGATACAGTTTCACATGAGCTGTTAATGGATAACCCTCAAACTAAAAAAAAAAAAATATATCAAAATATATCACCATCAAATATATCTAGAATATTTGGGGTTGACTAAAGGTTTAAGAAGTTTTTTGTTTTGTTGTATTGTATAATTTGTCTTAATAAACTTTAAATACACTTAGAGAAACATAGTAGAATGAATCATTTTCCCAAATTATTTGCCCACAGAATGCACTTTTTCCTAAGAGCTACTAAAATCATACAAAAGTCTAGGGTTCTGTAGAAGACAGTGTGGAAAATAATGGTTTTCTTATGAATAATAGAATACATGAAAGTTGTTGTAAAGTATGGAAAATGCATCATTTCTAACAAGAAATGTAAAATGCAATAAGACATTTTTTAAAGTTTAGAATGATTAAACTATAAGGTTAAGCTAAATATTTCACAATAAATCTTATTTCTTCCTAAATTTAAAAGTTACTTTGGGGCCGGCCCCGTGGCTCACTCGGGAGAGTGCAGCGCTGGGAGCACAGCGGTGCTGGTAGCACCAAGGCCGCGGGTTCGGATCCTATATAGGGATGGCCGGTGCGCTCACTG
>NW_007727557.1:303160-304664 GCF_000696425.1 Galeopterus variegatus
CAGTCACCAAAAAAAAAAAAAAAAAAAGGTACTTTGAAAGAAATATTTGTATCTCTAGCAAAATAATTGATACCACTTTACCTACAACTGTCCCCTAGAAACACACTAAGACTGAGACACATACACATAAACACATTCTCACACACACAAATAGAAAAATAGTGGGTCAGTATTTAAACAAGTATAGAATACTTTAAAATGCTAACAACATACGAGAAGACTTGAAAACAAGACTCAGCCTCAAGAGATAGAAATCGTAATTACATTTAAGTAGCTTAAATAAAGAAATTCCTTTTACAGTGAGTTTAAATTCAAGGAATAGTAAAAAGAGTAATGCAAATGCTAGGTAATTTTGAAAATACAAAATATGTTTTAAAAATAAAAAACAAGTTTTATTGAACGACTGAAGAACCTATATGACAGTCGGTTTCAAATAATAATGGGCACAAGAAACTTTTGAGTGAAGTCTTTTGATTCAGAATGCTTATTTATTTACCTACTCTTCCTCCTAGCTCAGTAAAATGAGAGTAAAATAAGGTAAAATGGTGTACATACTGATAGCCACAAAAAATATATAGAGGAATATAAGCAGTTACAGACATTTCATTAAA
Organism: Galeopterus variegatus; assembly: GCF_000696425.1. Taxonomy (NCBI): domain Eukaryota; kingdom Metazoa; phylum Chordata; class Mammalia; order Dermoptera; family Cynocephalidae; genus Galeopterus; species Galeopterus variegatus. The sequence goes on from NW_007727557.1 coordinate 303,772, forward strand.
TTCTAGTAGAAAGTTTGTGATAGGCAAAATAATGACCCACAATGATGTGCAAATATTAATTCCTGGAACCTGTGAATGTATTACCTTACATGGCAACAGATACTTTGCAGATATGATTAAGGTTACAAATCTTGAGATGAAGAGACTAGTCTGGATTATCCAGATAATCACAACCTAATTACACGAATTCTTAAAAAAGAAAGACATTTTCCCGGCTTTGCGCAGAAAGAAAGAGAGATGCAACATTGCTGGCTTTGAAGATGCAGAAAGGAGGTCATGAACCAACAGGTACAAACAGCCTCTAGAAGCTGGGAAAAGCGAGAATCCATACCCTCTCCTAGAGCCTACAGAAGGGAAGGGAACCCTGCCAATACCTTGATTTTAATCTGGTGAGAACTGTATTGGATTTCTGGCCTCCAGATCTGTAAGATAATGAATTTGTGTTTGTGTTTGGGGTAATTTGTTATAAAAGCAAAAGAAAACTAATACACAATTAATGGAAGGATGCTATTTGATAAAGTAGAGCAAAGAAATCTGCAGTCCATCGTATCTGAGCATGAAACAGTGGCCAAAGAGGGAAAAAAAGGAGGAAAAATTAATTTTAGAGGATTGATAAAATGTTCTGATATCAAACTACATGGAGTTCCAAAAAAGAGGATATAGGTAACATGAGATGGAAATTACCAAAGGAATAATATGAGAAGTTCCCAGAATTGAATGAGAACACAAATCTTCAGATTAAAAGGCTCCACCAATTGCCTAGCACAATGAATGAACAAAAACCTATTACTGGATATATTACTTGAAATGATGCATTTTAGAGCAGTACAAAGTAGTGAAAATAAGATTGTCAAGGATAAGCAATACCAAATGCTGAAGGACAATGGAAAAGT
>NW_007727557.1:305627-309813 GCF_000696425.1 Galeopterus variegatus
TTTGTTATCATTCCTCCTTTTCTGTCTCTCTTCTGACTACAATATGCTCTTCAAGTTTTATCAAAAATGGCAAATACCTCTCCCCTCAGAAACTTCACCCTTGCTTTCTATTTATTACAGCTACCAGCAAGGATAGAACTTATTTCCTTCAGGACTCTGACTTTCCCTGATCACCTTCTCTAGAATAGCATCCTCCTGACCTTCTGCAATTTTACCTAACTTTATATTTTTATAGCATTTATCACTCCCCACTATTAAAATTTATATTCATTTGATTTTTGTATATTTTTCATCTCCCCATCAGAAAGTGAGCTCTGTCTTGGCAGAGGTCGTCTTTTTTTGTTTACACCTAAATCCCATATCAAGACCAATACATGCCACACATTAAAGGCTGAATAAGTTTTAGGGAATGTGAAGATGTGATGAAAATAATTAGAATATAAATAAGGACTATTCTTCATAGTAGAGTCCAAAGGTCATGTAATTCTAGCAACCTCCCTGCTTCTCCAGTAAATGGTAATTTTACATTATCATGAAAATATGATTTGTTAATTTTTAACATTTAGAATCTAATCATATACAAATCAAGTATGATTACAGAAAGAAATGTGAATGTCTTCAACCTTGACAATGTGGAGTAGTTTTAGGTTTTTTTAAATTTTATTTTATAAAGAAAATAAAATTTACTGCTTATAGTTTCTGAGGCTTGGAAGTCCAAAGTCCATCTGGTAGTGGTGACAGTGACCCAGGGGTCTCACATTGCAAGATGGTAGAAGCAGACAGAGCAGAGCCTGAAGTAGTTTCAGTTTTTAAAGGAGAAAGGGTTGGACAGAGCTGGAGGGAAGTGTGAGAGCACAAATTTCTCATAAAAAATGTGCAGTGAAAAAATATGTGTTGATAATGTAGCAAGAAATAGTACTTAATGTAAGTATGCTGTTTGAAGTTAAAAAATTGAAGTTAAAAAATTTGAGAAGTCAGGGCAAGAAAGGTGGAATGTGTTTAAGTAGAGTAAGTCTCCCTCTATCACTGCAAGAATTGTTTATAAAAAACATACATGTTTAGGTTCAATGTCAAAGGTTCTGATTTTAGTACATATTATGTGGAGCCCAGAAACATGCTGTTTGTTTTTGTAGGTGAAGATAATCTTGTATTTACTTTTTGTGTGTTTCAAATTAACAGAGTAAAATTGACTTTTCAGTGTACAATTTTATGAATTTCAACACACATACAAGGGTACTTCAAAACGTTCAAGGAATGGGCCGGCTCCGTGGCTCACTCGAAGAGTGCGGCGCTGTAGCTCCGAGGCTGCAGGTTCGGATCCTATACAGGGATGGACAGTGTGCTCACTGGCTGAGAGTGGTGTAGACCACACCGTGCTGAGGGCTGTGATCCCCTTACCTGTCAAAAACAAACAAACAAACAAACAAACAAAAAGACGTTCAAGGAACAAATAGAATTAAAAGATAATGTGAATCTTTCTATGGACTTTCTGAAGACCCCTCATATAGGAATGAAGAAAGAGTGAGACCCTAGAAGGAAGACCTCACCAGATGTGTTCCTCAACACTAGACCTCTCAGCCTCCAAATAGAGAGATGAGTCAATATCAAATCTAACATAAAAGGAGTTCATAGAAAAACCCGATGGCCCTTGTCAGCTCCTGTTGGATGGAAGAACCGTTGCAGATATTTATAGGATATACCTGGGTATACAATTCAGAGAGGTGCCCAGCCAGAGAGGACCAAGATCCATGGAGTCCATGCACCCTGCAGTGCAAGTGCACAACCCAACGTGTAGGCCTCATAACTGCTGCCTGACACCATCCCCAGCCCTGCTGAGTACATGCTGACCAGAGAGGTGCCTCCCCAGAGTGTCCCAAGACCCAAGGAGCCCATGCACCCAAGGCATCAGTGGGCAACTGAGCACACTGAAGCAGCCATGCAAAATTGGCAGCCTCAGCAGCATCCTTGGGAGACAATAGTGTCGAACCAGTGGACCCTGAAGTCCCCTGCCACAATGACTAAACATGAAATGAAAGATACCAGAAATATGAAAAATCAAGAAAGTACACCACCAAAGGGTAATGACTGTCAAGCTCTAGATCCTATACAACAAGAAGCCCTTGAAATGTCTGACAAGGAATTTCGAATGATAATTCTAAGGAAACTAAATGAGATACAAGAAAACTCAGCTAGACAGCACAATGAAATGAGAAAAAGTATACAGGACCTGAAAGAAGAAGTGTACAAGGAAATCAATGCCCTGAAAAAGGATGTAGCAGAGTTTGTTGAGCTGAAGAATTCATTTAATGAAATAAAAACCATAACTGAGAGTTTAACCAGAGGCTTGCAGAAGCCCGGGAGAGAACTTCTGACCTTAAAGATGGGCTATTTGAAGTAACACAAGCAAACAAACAAACAAACAAAAAAAAAAAAAAAAAGGAATTAAAAACATTAAAGAAAATCTAAGAGAGATATCAGACAACCTTAAGACTCAAGTCATGGGTATTCCAGAAGGGGAGGAAAAAGGAGATTGCATTGAAAACATATTCAACAAAATAGTGGCAGAAAACTTCCCAGGTATAGGAAAAGACACAGATCTTCAGATTCAGGAAGCTCAAAGATCCCCAACTGTATCCGACCAAAAAAGGTCTTCTTCAAGACATGTTATAGTCAAATTGGCAAAACTCAAAGACAAAGAGAATCTTAAAAGCTGTAAGAGATGAGCATCAAATCACCTATAAGGGAGACCCAATAAGACTAACATGAGACTTTTCATCACAAACACTAAAAGCCAGAAATGAATGGGATGATATATTCAAAATACTAAAAACAGAGACTGCCAGCAATGAATACTCTACCCCACAAGGGTATCCTTCCAAAATGAAGGGCAATAGTATATTTCTCAAACAAAAACTGCAAGAGTTCACTGCCACATGACCACCCTTACAAGAAATCCTCAAAGGACTACTGGGTTTTGTATGTGAAAAATAACTACCGCTGCCATAAAACTTCAAGAAAAATCAAAACCCACTAGTAAAATGAAAAGGCCAACAACGAAGGGGAAAAAAAAGTTTATCTATAACCCAAGGAGCCAACAATTACAGAAGACAAACAGTAAATCAGAAAGAAAGGAACAAAAGACACTTAAGACATCCAAACAGAAATCAATAAAATGCTAGGACTAAATCAACACTTTTCAATAACAACTCTTAATGTAAAAAGATTAAATTCCCTAATCAAAAGACACAGACTGGCTGACTGGATTAAAAAGAAGGACACAACTATATGCTGCCTTCAAGAAACCCACCTCACCTATAAAGACTCACATAGACTAACAGTGAAAGGATGGAAAAAGGTTTACCATGCAAATGGAAATGAAAAATAAGCTGGAGTAGCTACTCTTACATCTGATAAAATAGTCTTTAAATTAAAAACCATAAAAAGAGATAATGAGGGCCACCACATAATGATAAAAGGATTGATCCATCAAGAAGACATAACAATCATAAATATATACACACCCAATGTTGCAGCAGCCAGATTTGTAAAGCAAATTCTATTAGACCTAAAGAAAGAAATAGCAGGGGACCTGAACACCCCACTATCGATGTTGGACAGATCATCTAGGCAAAGAATCAGAAGAGAAACACAAGATCTAAACAATACTCTGGACCAATTGGACTTAGCAGATATCTACAGAACATTCCATCCGACAACCTCAGAATATTCATTCTTCTCATCAGCACATGGATTATTCTCCAGGATACATCACATGTTAGGTCACAAATCAAGTCTCAACAAATTTTAAAACATTGGAATTATACCATGTATTTTTTCAGACCACAAAAGATTAAAATTAGATATCAATAAATGAAATTCTGGAAGCTATACAAACACATGGAAATTAAACAGCATTCTACTTAATGACATATGGGTCCAAGAAGAAATCAAACAGGAAATCTAAAAATTTATTGAAACTAATGAAAATAATGATACATCATACCAAAACCTGTGGGATACTGCAAAAGCAGTATTAAGGGGGAAATTTATTGCATTAAATGCTTACTTCAGAATAATGGAAAGATGGCAAGTAAACAACCTAACACTTCTCCTTAAAGAACTAGGAAAAGAAGAACAATCCAAACCCAAAGTTAGCAGACAGAAAGATATCATTAAGATCAGAGCA
>NW_007727557.1:310072-312957 GCF_000696425.1 Galeopterus variegatus
TTGAAAATCTGGAGGAAATGGATAAATTTATGGACACACACAAGCTCCCAAAACTGAGCCAAGGAGACGTAGAAAATCTGAACAGACCAATAACCATAAAGGAGATTGAAGCTGTTATCAAAAGGCTCCCAACAAAGAAAAGCCCAGGACTAGATGGATTCACAGCAGAATTCTACCAAACATTCAAAGAAGAATAAATACCAATTCTCTACAAAGTCTTCCAAAATATTGAAACAGAGGCAATTCTCCCAAACTCAATCTATGAAGCAAACATCACCCTGATAGCAAAACCAGGTAAAGATACAACTAAAAAAGAAAACTACAGCCCAATATCCTTGATGAATATATACGCAAAAATCCTCAATAAAATACTAGCTAACAGAATACAGCAACACATACACGAAATTATACACCATGACCAAGTGGGATTCATCCTAGGGATGTAAGGTTGGTTCAACATACACAAATCAATAAATGTGATACAGCATATCAATAAAATCAAAAACAAGGACCACATGATCATCTCTATTGATGCTGAAAAGGCATTTCATGAAATTCAACACTAATTCATGATAAAGACTCTCTATAAGTTAGGTGTAGATGGAAAGTATCTCAACATAATTAAAGCCATATATGATAAACCCACTGCCAATATCATCTTGAATGGGGAAAAGCTGAACGCTTTTCCTTTAAGAACAGGAACTGGACAAGGATACCCACTCTCACCACTCATATTCAACAAAGTGCTGGAAGTACTAGCCGGAGCAATCAGAGAAGAGAAGCAAAGAAAGGGCATCCAGATTGAAAAGAATGAAGTCAAACTGTCCCTGTTTGCAGATGACATGATCCTATATATCAAACAGACTAAAGCCTCTACAAAAAAACTCTTGGAGTTGATAAATGTTTTCAGCAAAGTAGCAGGATACAAAATCACCACTCAAAAATCAGTAGCATTTCTATTCTCCAATAGTGAACATGCAGAAAGAGAAATCAAGAAAGCCTGCCCATTCACAATAGCCACCAAAAAAATAAAATACCTAGGAATTGAACTAACTAAGGACGTGAAAAATCTCTATAACGAGAACTATAAACCACTCCTGAGAGAAATTAGAGAGGATACAAGAAGATGGAAAGACATCCCATGCTCCTGGATTGGAAGAATCAATATAGTGAAAATGACTATACTACCCAAAGTAATATACAAATTCAATGCAATCCCCATCAAAATTCCTATGACATTTCTCTCAGAAATGGAAAGAACTATACAGTCATTTATCTGGAATAACAAAAGACCAAGAATAGCCAAAGCAACACTGAGCAAAAAAAATAAAGCTGGAGGTATTACTCTACCTAGCTTGCCCATTTACAATAGCCACCAAAAAATAGAATACTTAGGAATAGAGTTAAGCAAGTATGTGAAAAATCTCTATAATGGGAACTACAAACCACTGTTGAGAGAAATTAAAGAGGACATAAGAAGATGGGAAGATATCCCATGCTCTTGGATTGGAAGAATCAACATTGTGAAACTGTCCATACTACCCAAATTAATATACAAATTCAATGCAATCCACATCAAAATATAATGACATTGTTCTCAGAAATAGAATAAACTATCCAGATATTTATATGGAATAACAAAAGACCATGCATAGCCAAAGCAATGCTGAGCAAAAAAAAAAAAATAAAGCTGGAGGCATAACACTACCTGACTTTAAACTATACTACAAAGCTATAATAACCAAAAGAGCATGGTAATGGCATAAATACAGACACACTGATCGATGGAATAGAATCGAGAATCCAGAAATCAACCCACACACCTACAGCCATCTGATCTTTGACAAAGGCACCAAACCTATACACTGGGTAGGAGACTGCCTCTGCAGCAAATGGTGCTCGGATAACTGCATATCCATATGCAGGAGATGAAAGTAGACCCATATCTCTCACCATATACTCCTGTCAATTCAAAATGGAATAAAGAATTAAATATACACCCTGAAACAATAAAACTTCTTAAAGTAAACATGGGAAAAACACTTCAGGATGTAGGACTGTGCACAGACTTCATGAATATGACCCCAAAAGCAAGGGCAGCCAAAGAAAATTAAACAAATGGGATTATATCAAACTCAAAATCTTCTGAACAGGGAAAGAAACAATTAAAAGAGTTAAAAGACAACCAACAGAGTGGGAGAAAATATTTGCAAAATATATATCTGACAAAGGATTAATATCCAGAATATACAAGGAACTCAAACAACTTTACAACAAAAAAACAAGTAACCCAATTAAAAAATGGGCAAAAGAGCTAAATAGGCATTTTGCAAAGGAAGATATATGAATGGCCAACAGACACATCAAAAAATGCTCAACATCACTAAATGCTCAGGAAATACAAATCAAAACCACACTGAGATGCCATCTCACCCCAGTTAGGATGGCTAATATCCAAAATAACTGTGAATGATAAATGCTGGTGAGGTTGTGGAGAAAAAGGAACTATCAGACATTGTTGGTTGGACTGCAAAATGGTGCAGCCTCTATGGAAAATGGTATCAAGTTTCCACAAAGAATTGCAGATAGATCTACCATATGACCCAGCTATCCCACTGCTGGGAATATACCCAGAGGAATGGAAATCATCAAGTCGAAGGTACACCTGTTCTCCAATGTTCATTGCAGCACTCTTTACAATAGCTAAGAGTTGGAACCAGCCCAAATGTCCATCATCAGATGAGTGGATACGGAAAATGTGGTATATCTACACAATGGAATACTACTCTGCTAGAAAACAAGAATGAAATACTGCCATTTTCAGCAACATGGATGGACCTAGAGAGAATTATATTAAGTGAAACAAATCAGGCACAGAAAGAGAA
>NW_007727557.1:313370-319061 GCF_000696425.1 Galeopterus variegatus
TTTGTGGAAGCTAAAAATAAATAAATAAATACACAAACAACCTGGGTGGGGGAGGGAAGAATACACAAAAATTACAATTCCTTGAAGTTGATATGACAAGCGAACAGAAAGGACATTGCTGGGAGGGAGGGGGAGAAAGGTTTTTGTAATGGGCCATAATAATCAACCACATTGTATGCTGACAAAATAAAATAAAATTTAAAAAGACAAAAAGAAAAAACAACAAAGAGTGAGATCATAGAAGAGAGTAGGGAGTGGTGTGGGCTCATGGAACTCTTCTGTATTCTAATTGTGGTTGTGGCAGAAATATGCATTTTTAAAGAGCACAACACAAATTCTGAAGGAGATAGACTGCAGGCTGCACTTTGAGTAGCACTATTCTCATAGTTTTTATTACATGATTGTTGTGCCAAATCCAATGCCACTGGCTAGTGCATAAACCCTTCATGATCAAAGCCTTTCTACCTGCCATCCACACTTATCTCACTTTGCTAATATGCATGTCAGGCTCCAATTGGTGTCAATAATTATTCCCACTGCTAAGTCTTTGTCCACGTTTGCCTTCCCCTGTGAAATGCCCGTTTCTGTTTTCTCACTCAACAAATTCTATTTATTCTTTCAGGACCCTGTCCATGTCTTACTTCTACTGTAAATTTTCTCAAAGGATTCCAAATAAACATGCCTTTTTTTCTTCCTCAGTCATATTCTATTGCCTTTATTTGCATAGTTCAATTATTAATGGTTCTCTAATTAGCTCATAAGTTTTCATTTTTTTGACTTGAAATAAATGGAAAGTTCTGTGAGTGCTTTTCTTCTTCTTTGGATCATCAAACAGTCCTTGTCACAGAGATAAATACATAGCAAGTGGTCAAAAACTTATTATTGATTGAACAAGACAGTTATACTTCAAGGTTATACTTAGGGCAGGATAAGTCTGAAGAAGGAAGGAGTTCAGAAGGTAAGATGAAAATGTCATAAATAATGTAATGTTCTATAGGGTAGGCATTTGGGAAAATATCCTGGAAGTCAGAGACCTGGAAATTGATAAAGAGGAACATGCAGTCAAGGAAATGTTTTCTAAATGGAAATTGATTTCACACAGAATTGGGAAAACACACATAACACAGTGTTTGTTCTCTACACTGGCAGGCTTCCAACTGTCATCAGCAGGCATTTGGGAAAATATCCTGGAAGTCAGAGACCTGGAAATTGATAAAGAGGAACAGGCAGTCAAGGAAATGTTTTCTAAATGGAAATTGATTTCACACAGAACTGGGAAAACACACATAACACAGTGTTTGTTCTCTACACTGGCAGGCTTCCAACTGTCATCAGTACACGCCAAGGCAGTTGGAAAAATATTAATAAGAGTTATGGATCATGACCTCCCTTCCTGCTATTTTTCAGAAGGTAAGACAGGTAATCAGAAAGGCCCCTGGAAACAAAGGTGAGCATTTTCAATTAGTATTGTGTGTTACAACACACAGTTAAAGAAGTATGGTTAAGTGTAAGGAAGGTGACAGATACCTCTGAGACATCTAACACAAATTGGCCAGATGACCCTCAGCATCTCTGTATCAGTCTTCCCCTCTGGAAGAGGAGGGCTTAGACCAGAAAAAGACAAGCATGCTTTAAACTCTGACATACCATGATTCTATTCATTTCTACTTCCATGTTCTTTTGTGTGAAATCTCCATGGCACCTCATATTTTAGCCCAGAACATGATATACATTTAGATGAATACCATTTCTTCATCTTGGGTAAGTAGATTTTTCATTTAATCTTGCCTGTGTGTGTTTGACTTCATATAGAAATTATGCTTCATTTCCTTATGTAGCATAATCTTGCAGATTTTTTTTTACTTCAGGTCATTTCCAAGAAGGACATGAGTGTGTTGTAAAGTGCTGTGCATTCCTAACTGCCTTGAATTAAAGTTTCACTTGTGTTCTAGGAACACAAGAGGTTAAGAGAAGTGCAGCCTCACAACTAGAAAGTGGGAGGAAAGGTAGGGAGGGGGAAAAGAGGGAAGGGCATAAATCATGTGCCAGGGAAGAATACCAGACCAGTGTGAGCTGAAAATGCAGAGGGACATGAGATGGAGAGAAGCTGAAGCCAACAGATACTCAGGGCATTCCACCAAATCCGACTGGTACAGTGAGCTCAGTAAAGCAGAATTTTCTCAAAAAGGCAATTTTGTGCATCTCCACTTGATATAGAAGGCATTTTAGTGACCTTCTATATAGTTATTTAAGCATGTTTACCCACATGTAATAGTGTTGACATGTACTTGCCGGTAGATCATCTTTATATTTTACTTCTTTAACCCTCAAAATTAAAGATTAATTGTATGTAGGTCTGCAAGTAATCAGATCTCAACTTTACTCACATAAGACAGAGGCAGCATAAACTACTGACTGCTTTTCGTTGCATGTGCTTCAGTGAGCAGACTTGTAGCAAGCCTAAATAAAACACTATTTTCTTTTCAATAGTAATAGATTTTTTGCTGTTTAATGTTCATTGAATACAAATAGCTTTTATAGCTTAAAGAATTAATAAAATTGAATTTAGTAACAGAATATATTACAGTTTCAAGTAAAGTAAGAGTATAGATATGTTCTATTTGTGCAAACTCAGTATCAAATATTCACATTTATAATAAAAAAGTGAAGGCATTTTTTCACTTTGTATCAGGATTTTCCAAGAAAGGTAAGGCCCCAGCAGAAGGCTGGGGAGTGTTACTTGAAGGGCTAAAGGAACATTGTACTACCCCTCTCCAAAGGAGTCCTTAGTGACAGAAAGTTCAGGGATAAAGCTGAAGTACACAGACAATTCATACCAAAAATCCACAACAGCAGCAGAGAGAATCAGACCAAGCTGAGTGGACAATTACTGCTAGGTGTCAGATTACAGAAGATAATCCTTGCTTCCCTTATTCCTTCTCCTAGTCCCAACGTGGGAAAAGTGAGGCCTTGAAAGGAAAGCAAAGGTGGAGGGGAAGGGAAAGATCCCAGAAACAGGATACCTCTTCCATATGCTATAAGATGATGAAGTGTGAGGAAGAGGAAAAAGAATTGACTGTGTCCCCCCTCCACTCCAAGCCTCTAGAGGCCCATGATATTTAAATCAAATATAATATGGGTGTTTTCATTTAGACTGGATTGGACATGTCTTTTTATAACTGAAAGTGACTGGAAATAATAGAATCTGCTCAAGATATTAAGGGAAGGGTTTTAACAGACAGTGGTTGTGAGCAGCAGCTGGAAAAATTAAAACTACCATATTCATACTCCCATCAGTCAGTCTTGTTAAATCCCTGGTTCCAATGCCAAAGCACTGGTATGTGCATGTTAATGTGCTGAGGGGTCCAACCTTTCCAGACCTTTAGCAGGGATGTGTAATAATTAATCACATACTCTCGGGCCGGCCCGGTGGCGCACTGGAGAGTGCACCGCTTGGGAGCTTGGCGGCACTCCTGCTGAGGGTTCGGATCCCATGTGGAGACCGGTTCCTGCTCACTGGCTGAGTGTGGTGTGGGTGCAACACCGAGGATTGCGATCCCATTGCCGGTCCCCAGTACGGGCGCGACACTGAGGGTTGCGATCCCATTACCGGTCAGTAAAAAAGACAAAAAAGGAAAAAAAAAATCACATACTCTATAAACAAACTTGAAGAAAATAAATAGTTGAATTATCACAAATGCAAGCACTTCTCACTTCCAGATTCTAAACAGGAGACTAGGTTATACCATCCCACTGCTACAAAGACCCTGCCTACCTAAGAATGGCAGATTCCAGATGAGGGGTAGAGATGTCAGCTCTTGCAATCACCCATTTACCTCCTATCCTCAAATGTCAAACTCTTTGCTTTAGATTACAAAATATTTCAATTACTGTTTAAAGCCACCAGCTGCCTTCAGCAAGGCAGAAGGTAAGATTTATGTCTCTTAGAAAGAGAGAATGTGAATCATTGAGGTAGAAGAGTAGAGAGGTCTTAGGCAGAAAGCAGCAAGGTGGATATGGTAGTGCAACAGGGTGTTGGGTTAAGAATGGGGATTCTGAATGTAAACTGCTTGGCTTTGAATTCTGGTTCTTCCATTATCAACTGTTTGATATTTGGCATGCTGTGGACACCTCTGTTCCTGCAGCTTCCTCATCTCATAAAATAGGGCTAGTGTATTATGTACCTCATAAAGATATTGTGAGGATTTACTGTATTTATAATATGTAGAGCACTTTAAAAAACACCAGTCTATAATGGGTACTTCATAAATGCTAATTATCATCACTATGTATGAGAAGAAAAGAATAACATTCTGAGAAAGGTAAGATAAGGAAAGAGTCATCTCAAACTCTAGATTGAGACCAGGAGACAAATAAAGTCCATATACAGGAGATAATGAGATGGGAGAACTGGATGGAGAGACTTTATCTCAGGGCACGATGAATTAGGATTGAAGTGCAAATTAGGATTGGCTAAACTGTGTTGTCTCCCATACCTCAGTGAACAGAAGTACAACAGGATACCATATGACATAAGCTCAAATGAGTTTGCTTTGTAATATTTACAATCACTTGGCACCTTGGAGAAAGCTTTTCTTATGGTGAGGGAATTTGAGCATTTTTCTGAAGGTTCAGGTTTCTGTAGCATTCACTTGTTTGAATAAAGACAAGAAACTAAAACTTTTGGCTTTATCCAGGATGTAACCTTAGAGTAATGATAATAGCTTCTACCCAAGATGGCTCTGATAGTTGTGAATCATATATAAAACCTTTGTTGTGTTGCTTAGTATCTGCAATTGGGTAGGTTTCCTTGCTGAATCTCTTTGAGAAGAATCAAAAATGAGCTGAGCTGAAATCTCTCTCTTACTGAGTGTTTCAGAGAGGCAGTGTTGAACATTTCTCGTGGTGAGGAGGACTGGTGACTAACTTTTTTATTACTGGTTTTAAAGCTGAGTGGGTATGAAAAAGGTTTCTGGATTAAAAAATTTAGGTGTTGAAAGGTAACACATAAAGATGATTCAGTATTAAAATAAGCAATGTAAGCCGGTCAAAATTTCGATGTGAAGTGTTCTAACATAAAATGTGAAGATTATATCCAGAGAAATCTTTTTTTTTTTTTTTTTTGTCTTTTTCCGTGTCCGGCAATGGATCGCAACCCTCGGTGTTGCTCCCGCGCCTCGCTCAGCCAGTGAGCGGGAACCGGTCTGTATGTGGGATCCGAACCCTCGGGCGGGAGCGCCGCCGCGCTTCCCAAGTGGCGCACTATAGCAGTGCGCCACCAGGCCGGCCCCAATCCAGAGAAATCTTGACTCTTAGATGCAGATCTTTGTCCATGACTTCTCATACATGTTTACAAGGGCAAAGAACTTTCCACAGGAAGGAAAAGAGACACCTCTGTGGTCACAGAATACTTCCAGATTCATATTCCAAACTCTGTCACCCTAATGCTGATGATAAAAAAAAAAAAGTACATTCCTGTATAGAGTGAAACTCTGTAAATTTTCGGACATCTGCCGGCTTGATTCTGGCAAGGCCTTAGTAGTACCAATAAAAATGACAGGAAGGCCATTAAATGTGGCTTCTCATACAAACCTCTATATTTCCCAAATGCATATCCCAAAGATACCTGCGAAGGACCACTTTCCTTCCCAAAGCCCAGCTACTACTCCCTCTCATGAGTGTATTCAGTTC
>NW_007727557.1:319375-320705 GCF_000696425.1 Galeopterus variegatus
AATACTTCCAGATTCATATTCCAAACTCTGTCACCCTAATGCTGATGATAAAAAAAAAAAAAGTACATTCCTGTATAGAGTGAAACTCTGTAAATTTTCGGACATCTGCCGGCTTGATTCTGGCAAGGCCTTAGTAGTACCAATAAAAATGACAGGAAGGCCATTAAATGTGGCTTCTCATACAAACCTCTATATTTCCCAAATGCATATCCCAAAGATACCTGCGAAGGACCACTTTCCTTCCCAAAGCCCAGCTACTACTCCCTCTCATGAGTGTATTCAGTTCTTCAAAGGATTTCTCTCACCTTTGTTGTCCTCTCAAATTTAAAATTATTGAATGCTTTTTTACAACCCAGATTATATTGATCAGACTGATCATTATATAATGTTTTAAAGTATTCAAGATCATTTGTCTATCTTAACTTCCAGGTATAAATCTTTGCTATCTGTTACATATTTGATTATACATATCCAAATATTCTATATTCTTGTCACATAGTAAAACCTCTAATATCTTCCCTGTGACTAGAGTCAGTGCTATATTTTTAGTACTATATTTTTACTTAAATACAAAAATGATATTCAGCTTTGGGTCATGTTAAATGATTATTTGTTCTTCAAAGAAACAAGCACCCCTAAATAAATAATGTACATGAAAAAAGCAGAAAAAAGGAAATTGATTTCCAAGTATTGTCATGATACTTTTTCACTTTTTAAAGGTGTGTGTAGCTCAGCTTGTTTGTAATATTATTCCAAAGATGCAGGTGCAAATGTTTTACTCCTTAAACATCACACACTGAGGTGTGAATGAAAACAATGCCAGTTTTCTTCCTCTATCCAAACTTCTATTTAGCTGATTTTGAGATTTCTGTGAGCTGTTCCCCTCAAGAATACTTCCTGGACACATTCTTTCTTCTGCTACTGAGAATGACGTGGAGGAGGAGGAAGGAAGCAGAGAGTAAGCATGTTCCATATTATTGCCAGAAATCCTCAACCCCACACAGAACACATTAAACAGCAGTTTAATGTGAGCTCCGCCTAAGGGTATGGAAGGACCAGAGGGCACTGAGCACATAGGAAAGTGAAGGGAAAGATAACAGATCAACCAAAGGAAAGTTAGGAGGAGGTAGACAATACTGAAAAATGGATGTAATAAATCGTACCATACACTAAAACTGATTTTCCATAAAAATATTTGAAAATACTTTAAGAAAATTCTTATATGTATTCACACAGATGCAAAACAAACTTGCTCCACTTCCAGGTTTATAATGGTCAGAAATAGGAATCTTGTGTTCATGTTTTGGAAGACTTAATACTGTTAAAACCC
>NW_007727557.1:321896-324647 GCF_000696425.1 Galeopterus variegatus
AGAAGAAAGTTGGAGGCATCACTCTACCTGCTTTCAAAATACATTACAAAGTGACAGTAATTGGAAGAGTAGAGTGCAGACATAAAATCAGACACACAGACCAGTGGAACAGAATAGAGAGCCCAGAAATAAACCCACACAAACACAGTCAACTAATTGTCAATGAGGATGTCAAAAATATTCAGTGAGAAAAGGATAGTCTCTTCAACAAATGGTGTTGGGAAAACTGGACGTTCACATACAGAAAAATAAAACTGGACTCATATCGCACAGAAAAATTACCTGGAAATAGATTAATGATTTAAATGTAAGACCTGAAACTATAAAACTTCTAAAAGAAAACATAGGAAAAATTTCCTTGATGTTGGTCTTGGCAGTAATTTTTTGTATATCACAAATGAAGATAAAATTTTTATTTTATGAAAATAAAAATAGGCAAGTGGCATTATATCAAACTAAAAAATTTCTGCACAACAAAATGAAAAGGTAACCTATGGAATGGCAGAAAATATTTGCTAATCATATATCCGATAAAGGAATAACATTCAAAATGTATAAGGATCTCAAACAACTCAATAGCAAAAATAAATAAATTTTTATTTATTACAAAATGTGCAAAGGACCTAAACAGACATTTTTCTGAAGAAGACGTACAAATAGCCGGCAGGTGTATTAATAGGTGCTCAACATCACTAATCACCAGAGAAATGCAAATGAAGACCACAGTGATCTATCACCTCACACCCGTTAGGATGGCTATCATCAAAAAGTCAAGACATTACAAGTGTTGGTGATGGTGTGGAGAAAAAGAATCCCCGGTACACTTTTGGTGGGAAAGTAAATGTGTAGAGCCATTATGGGAAACAGTACTGAGGTTATTTAAAAAATTTAAAATAGAACTATCATATGATCCAGCAATCCCACTGCTGAATATATCTATGAAATAATTTAGATTAGTATCTCAAAGCAACATCTGCAGTTCCATGTTTATTGCAGCATTTCTCACAATAGTCACCTGAAATGTCCATTGACACATGAATGAAAATGTGGTATATACACAGGATGGAATATTATTCAGCCTTAAAAAAAGAAGGAAATCCTGCAATTAGCAACAACATAGATGAACCTGGAAGACACTATGCTAAATGAAATAAGCCAGTCATAGAAGGACAAATACTGTATGATTACACTTACATGAAGTATCAAAAATAGTCAAACTGATAGGATCAGAGAATAACTGTATGATTACACTTACATGAAGTATCAAAAATAGTCAAACTGATAGGATCAGAGAATAAAATGGTGGTTGCCAGGGATTTGGGTGTGGGTGGGAAATGGGCATTGTTCAATGAATATAAAGTTTTAGTTATACAAGATGAACACATTCTAGAAATGTGCAACATTGTGCCTGTAGTGTACAATACTGTATTGTGTATATAAAAATTTGTTAAAAGGGTAGATCCCATATTAAGTGTTCCTACCACATTTAAAAAACAACTAGGCAACAAATTATGTATCTAACATTAGTTATTGACTAATTAAATTATAACATGTATATAAAGGGATATTAAGCAAGCATTAATGTATGTTGTAAATTTATTTGGCAACACAAAGTATTTACAAAAGCAGATTGAGATTGTGTGTTCAATTTGATGTCATTTTATTAAAATATATGTTATATATTATATACATATAGTATAGCAAGTTCCAGTTTCTACATTGTCATGTGAAAACCTTGGAAATTATCACTCCTATCCTCACAACAAGAAAAAAGTTAAATAAACTGAAAATCATCAACTAATTTCATCAAGAGAATTGAGGTGCCAGAGCAGATTGCTGCTCCAAAAGCTGGAGAGAGAGGCAGATACTGAGAATTCCACATCACTGGGAGCAGAAGGTTAGGAGCTGAAGTCAGTCATTGGAACCAGTATTGGTAGGTATGCTTAACCTGTAATTGACAAATTTCTGCAGGCTCAGTGTAGACAAGCTTGAGAATTAAAATCTCTGGGGTCTCAGTCTTGAGGGGGGCCCACCTTTTGTGAGCGTTACCTTCAAAGCATCTACCACATTCTCACAATGAACATAGGAGAAAAATCACTTTATGCTTCCAGCAGGAGGGGAAAAGTAGCCATTTTGAAATAAGCACAGAGAAATATGTTCTTCTTAACAGTTCCTTGTACTCAAGAGAAACTGTTTTATCAGAGCCTAACAGACATGAGTTTTACCAGAGCTTAACTGACATGAGAGAAGGGAAATACCCTATTCCAACCCCTGCTAGCCCCCCTGTCTTATCTAACAGAAAAATAAAAGCTGATAAACAGTTATGAAGTTCGCATCCCAGAGGCTTAGGCTCACTAAAAAAGTTAGACCTAATCACAGGACTACAGAATATTTCTCCTTTCTCCCTTACCTTATCACCACATCAGTTAGGTTCCTGTATAATAACTGTGGATTACAGCTAACAGAACTGCAGAACTTAGACGTTATTTTAAGAAGGAACATCCAAGGAAACCCAGAAACAACAGTGGAAACAAAAATAAAGACACTAGAGGAAATTTTAGCCTCTGATAAATACCTACAGCTTAAACCAACAGTAAGCAGCCTAGCTACATGCACGTAAAAAACTCACACTAAGAGTCTATTTACCTTAGTTCCTTTTACACAAACATGTTCAGATTTCAACAAAAAACATCAATGCATGCTAAAAAGCAAAAGGTACAGTTTGAAGAGACAAAGCAAGCTTCAGAACAA
>NW_007727557.1:325170-326661 GCF_000696425.1 Galeopterus variegatus
ATCAATGCATGCTAAAAAGCAAAAGGTACAGTTTGAAGAGACAAAGCAAGCTTCAGAACAAGACTAAAATATGACAGAGATTTTGGAATTATTACACTGGGAACTTAAATATGACTAATATGCTAATGAATCTAGTAATAAAGTAGGCAACATTCAAGAACAGATGGATAATCTAAGTAGAGAGACTAAGAGTCTAAAAAAGAATGAAAAGGAAATACTAGAAATCAAAAAATAAAAACTAACAGAAATGAATGCCTTTATGGGCTCATCTGTAGACCAGACATGGCTAAAGAATCAATGAGTTTGAAAATTTTGAAAGAAGCCTATAGAACATAGGAAAGGTTGGTTAAAGGATACAAAATTTTAGCTAGATAGAAAAAAAAGTTTTAGTGGTCTATAGTACTGCTAGGGACCTATAATTAACAATAATTTATTGTGTATTCTCAAGTGTCTAGAAGAGAGGCACTCAAATTCTTTCATCACAAAGAATTGACTAATTTTTGTGATGATGAATATGCTAATTATCCTGATTTGATCATCACACATTGTATACATATATTGAAATATAATGCTGTACCCCATAAATATGTATAATCAGTATGTCAATTAAAAAAATAAAATTTGTACCTTAAAGAAGGATATTAAGGTACAACAGATTATGAAATACGTAGATTTTTTTCTTTTTTCTTTTTAAAAACATGACCGGTAAGGGGATCTTAACCCTTGACTGGGTGTTGTCAGCATCGCACTCTCCCAAGTGAGCCACGGGCCGGCCCCTAGGTTTTTTCTTAAATATAAAGCCTTAACTATACCTCAGGTCCCATACTATCTGTACAATGCATACAGAGTTCCTAGTAGAGGAGGTGGTATGGATGTTCTGGTTGTGTTTGAGAACTATAGAAATATCCTTCCTTTCAGTGTAGTATCTCCCCAAGCTTGCTTTGCTTCTTGAAATATAGATAAATAGCAAGATATCAGAATCAAGATGATGGAAGAGACTTCAAAAATTATGCATATAACTCATTTTTTGAGAAATTAAGAAATTGAGAAATTAAGCATCAAAGAAGTAAATAATTTGTATACAGTCACCCTTGTTGCTAATGAC
Organism: Galeopterus variegatus; assembly: GCF_000696425.1. NCBI lineage: Eukaryota > Metazoa > Chordata > Mammalia > Dermoptera > Cynocephalidae > Galeopterus > Galeopterus variegatus. Next base: position 326,276 of record NW_007727557.1, read on the forward strand.
ACAGCTGCAACTGGAACCCAGTTCTCCAGATTCCCTTTTCCTCAGCCCCTGATGAGGCAGACATGGCAGTTATTTACTTACCAACTAATTCTGCATTATGTGAGCATTTAAACAAGTTTTATTCAAATAGAGATGTTTTTGCTTTAATCAAACATAAGTATACAGATTTTCGAGAAAGATAAATTGAAGATAACAAAAGGAAAATGAAAGTGCTTTATTAGTTATTTCAAATATGTTTCTGACCACAACACTAAGATTTATATATATCTTTTTAGGATTACATTTTGTTTTTCTTCCTTCCCATTTCATCTTGTTTGTATTAATATTCTTAACCCTTTTTTAGTAACTTATACCAAAACTTTTTGTATCAGAGAAGAAATGATAAA
>NW_007727557.1:327099-331576 GCF_000696425.1 Galeopterus variegatus
AAATCTCCACAGAGAGCAAACATTGACTTCACAGCCCATGTGTAATGATGGTCATGCTGAAATTGCCCTTGCCAGGAAGAATTATGACTCACAGATAAAAAGTCCTGTAGGTAGTGAACTTTCCCCACAGCCACCTCCTCACAGAGACAGAATGCTTTTCTAACACCCACATACCTTATTTTTTCTGTTACAAATAGCCTTTTAAGCTTCCACTGACAAAGAGTCATTTTCAAGCTCAGAGGTCAGATGCGCTAAACAAAACAGGTATCAGTTTAATGAGAACTAGTGACTGAAAACTTTCCCATTTTAGTAAATTCTCTGTGCCTTGGAAGAGCCTGTACCAGATCCAAACGCTAAACAAAACAGGTATCAGTTTAATGAGAACTAGTGGCTGAAAACTTTCCCATTTTAGTAAATTCTCTGTGCCTTGGAAGAGCCTGTACCAGATCCAAAAGAATGACTTCTTTATACTACATAAGCTCATTTACACACTCCTTGTAACCGATCCTTTAGTTTAAGACATTTTTGAGCAATTGTTTTCTTTGTATTAAGCTTCAGAGTATGTACTCTATCAAAGCAATTTAAAGGGTCTAACATTTTTAAAGAAAATCAAATGCAGAAATATTGCTGCTGACCTCATGATTGATATTACACTTGAAAATGGAAGAAGACTTATCAATGAGGTGTGAATATTCTGCTTTGTTTTGAGATTAAGGAACAAAGCTCTTTAACCTTACTTCATCTAAGCACCTAGATCCCATCCATGGATTTCTTGATGATGGAGGAAGGACATTCTATACGAATAGCAAGAAGATTCTCTATTTTAATTTTACTTTTCCTCCTGTATAGCTCTTTAATTAATCTGTTTGAATTTAATTAACCCTTCTTCATATCATCAACCTTGCGTGTCTACTGGGTGAAACTCAGAAAATGAATACTCAGCAAGTAAGGGCCTTCTCTTAGACCCAGAAGTCCTTTTCCCTAAGAATTCATCTCATAATTTTCTACTCTAACTCTATACCACAACCTGTGCACAATGTGCACAAAGGATAGGCTAAAGATACTCAAAATAACTTCTCCACACTTTTCCAGGGTCATCCTCTCTTCTGTCTAACTTGTTCTAGTTCATTTTTAATTATCTTCAGCTCTTGAATTTATTATTTGTACTTCTGCCCTTAGGGCTTCACTTTTGGTATTGCTTTCCCTGTGTTCGATACTACATGGTCCTTATATTTGGCTCAGATTTATACTTCTGGAAATTTCTTCTCAAGGCATCCTTTTGTAGATGACTTATTCCAGCTTCAATCGTTTGGCCCCAAAGTCTTGATCCGGATTCCTTTGACCAGCACATTGACTGTATCTTCCTAGCGTGTTAAGGAGAGGGATTTAACAAAATTTCACATGCAGGAATGATCCCTTACGTGCTGTATATATTGTGGGTGACCATCCTCCCAGTCTCTTCAAGCCTTATCTTCACTTCAGGAGGGCCTCTTCTATGAGACAACTTTAAGGGTTGCATTGGCACAACAGGATAATGAGAGTCCTACTGGAGCCCCGACTCCCTTTCTGGGATAGGGAATCAGAGCAAAGATTCCTTCTTACTTTGATACCCAGAGCTTTAGTGTAGTAGATGCTGCATGTGCTATTCAGATTCGCCTTCAGGATGAGGAGCATTGTTTATTAATGACTCAGTGCTGATTTCCTCTCTAGGAATGTCTCTCTGGCTGAAGGAATCTGCCTTATCCATATTATGGTACTGTCCTGGGGGCACCCAGCATTCTATGACTGGCTGATTTTAGGGGACAGAGGCCCAGCACCCCTGTCTCAAAATGCAGCAACTCTAAAGGGCCATCCCAGTTTCAAATCTCCCCTTGGTCTCCATTGTCACTGTTTACATTCCAGACTCTCCTCCTGCCCAATCCTGTTTCCTCCACACCCTCCAGGTGGTGTTTTGTAAATCAGAGAGCACTCCCTGATAAAATCTGCACACTAATCTCTCTAGTGGGGTCCTTTCTAAGACAGTGATCTTCTTTTGAAATTTAATGTTAACTTGGGCTCCCAGGCCATGTTTCTGAAAGCAACCATTTCAACAGGTCATGGCATCTTAGGTAAATTCATATGTCAATGTCAAGCAATGGATTAAACATCACCGCAAACATGAGCAACACATATCGATAAGCAAACAGGACTGGAAAACAGCTGTGTTTACATGCTTTACAAAGCATTGCAACTACAACAGAATATATAAGTAGTTGCATAGCACCTTGCATGTTGAAAATACTCAAATAAATGATTGCCTTGTAAATGGGTTTCAACAGGCAACCTTGTAGACCATAAGGAATCCTCAGTTTTCCACAAAAACACACCAAGAAGAAAATGTTTAACAATTCGGTAGGTAAATGCAAGAAGTAAGACTGAAGTCAGGCCTTTTACCACTAAGTGCAGTGAGTAATCTCTTTCTTTTTACAGTTTAGAAACTATTAGAAAATTGAGTTGGCATATAAATAATTTTTAATTTATTTAAGAAAACCTTGCATTATAATAGGAGAATATGTGTGTGCATTTGAGGCAAGTGTAGGGATTCAAGTACATAACATTTTCAAGATAGCAGATTAGTGCTCTCTCAGTTTTATAAATTTTAAAGTAAAATATAAACATTTCATAACCCTACCATACACACAAAGTTAAAGCCCCCTTCTATTTATGCCTGTGGATGACTTGTCCCTTTCAGTTTCCCTGTCTGTAAAATGGAGATGATAATATTTACCTTCCTCATAAGGATGTTGAGAAGATGAATTTCCAAATGCGTACAATGTCCTTTGAAGATGAAAAGCTTCGTATAATGCTTAGTGTTATTATTGTGCATAAATTTATGAGGTATCACAGGTGCACAGTTTTGAAGGATACATTAAAATGAAAATTCATTATGAATAATTTGAGTTTGTAAAGGTGAATTAAATATAAAATTAAAATATAAACTTCTAAACATACTGATTTTGTTCAGATTTTTCTTGTATATAGATTACAATTAGACAAAGAACTAAGTAGGCACAAATTTAACCTTTAAAAATCATGTGATGTTTGACTTTCAAAGCTTTGTCCATTTTTGTTACAATTCTAAATTATGAAGGCTTAATAAAAGTGCCTTTTTCAATTATTTTTTGACTTTTGGAATTTTACCCTCATTCATCAAAAATAAAATTTGGCCAAAGTACTTATGATTATAAATATGCTTGATCCTCACATGTTTTTTCATTGCCAGAAAAGGTATAATTTCTTTCAATATGCTTCTGAATGGGACATGAATTTCTATGACTGTTGTTCTTTAAAATATAGATGTACTTATAGTATGAATGAAGAGATCATTAAGGACATTTCCTCATTACATTCCTCAGACCAAGAGGTCTAGGTTCCTTAGGCCATCACTTCTACCTCTGCCATCTCTTAATCCACTCAAGCTACCATGGCACCCTGATTCCCTCAACCAGGTCCCAGCCCAGGTTGAACATTAGAATTGTGAGAAGAGCTTCTAGAAAAATCTGATACCTGAGTCCAACCACAAACTTTTAGACTGAATTCATCCTGGCCTAGGCACAGGTATATTTTTATTTTTTTGGCAGCTGACTGGGACAGGGATCTGAACCCTTGGCCTTGGTTTTATAAGGCTGTGGTCTAACCAACTGAGCTAACTGGCCAGCCCACAGGTATATTTTTAATTTCCAGTTGATTCTAATGTGTAGCCAGGACTGAAAACCACTGTCCTAAACCCTTCAACTTCTCCTTTGGACTCACAGTCTGTCATATAAAATCCTACATGTAATCATTTACTTCTTTGAAAGTTTCTCTCTTGCTCTGACAGAAACCAGACTGTTTGCTGAGACTTCCTCCACAGCCTTCTATTCCCTCCTCAAACCTCCAACACATCCATTCCATGTCTTATTCAGCTGAGGACCTTGCTTCTCTTACTTCTCTTCTTAAAGAAAAAAGAAAAAAAGGAATCAGAGGGAAATTCCTTATCTTCCCATCACCCAAGCTTTGGTAGTTTGAGATCACTCTCCATTCCTTGAAAAACTTGAATAATGAAATTAGGATAAAATTAATATTTTTATATTTATGTAAAATTTCAGTTGATATGCCATACTCACTGTTTTTTAATAGTAATTGACACTACTGGTTCAAAGATTAAGAGGAAATATTGGAAGTTACCCATGAAAATATCAAACGATTAAATAAGGCTTTTTATGTTGGTCAAGGCACAAAAATATAATTTCCATTACTGAAACAAGTAAAATATATCCAAGAATATGACCATAGGACTGACAGTATATATGTGACTAGAAACACTTTTTACCTTATGTTTAAAGAGTCATAAAATATCTGATTGTCTAGATTGATGAAAATAAAAGTTTAAATATATCTCAAAACAAAGTATACAATCAATCTTCCATAATTGATCTTAGGATATTTTAAACTTTTT
>NW_007727557.1:331586-341975 GCF_000696425.1 Galeopterus variegatus
CCACTTGTTGAAGAGGCAATCTTTTTCCCAATGTAGATTTTTGTTGCCTTTGTCCAATATCGGATGGTTATAAGCCTGAGGAGTGATTTTAAAGGGATCCCTACACTCCCATGTTCATTGCAGCTCTGTTTACAATAGGCAAGATATGGAACCAACCTGAATGTTCATTGATGGATGATTTGATAAGAAAAATGTGGTATGTATACACCATGGAATACTACTCTGCCATAAAAAGAATGAAATACTTCCATTTGCAACAACATGGATGAATCTGGAGAAACTTAGGTTGACTGAAATAAGCAAAGACAGAGGGATAAATACTGCAATGTGCTCACTCATATGTGAGAGGGAAGAGAGAAAGAGGGAAGGAAAGAAAGACCACAGTAGTGCGCTGGCCTTACAAATGGAGGGAACATTCCTAGGGCTACAAAGTGGAGTGGGGGGGAGGAGGAGGGAGGTTGGGGGATAATTGGGTGGGGGACATGGGGTACGAAAGTAATTTCTGGTAATGGGTATGGCAGATTCCCTTCAGTAGGAATCTGGACCTCAAATCATGGGCATGGGGGATGACAATTAGCTTTGTATCTCATGAATATTCATAATAAAAAAATAAAAAATGAATAAAAATAAAATAAAATAAAATAATTTAAATAAATACAAAAATGTAATTAAAGAAATCATTTAAATATTTTAAAAAATATTTTAAGATAAAAGGTTTTCAGGGCCAGCCCGGGAGGCTCACTTGGGAGAGTGTGTGGTGCTGTTAACAACAAGGCCACGGGTTCAGATCCCTTTATAGGGCCAGCCTGTGGCTCACTTGGGAGAGCGTGGTGCTGACAACACCAAGTCAAGGGTTAAGATCCCCTTACAGGTCATCTTTAAAAAAAAAAAAAAAAGATAAAGGTTTTCTATTCTAGTTCTCATTTTTCATCTAGCTGCTGATGACAAGAATTGGTGTTAAGACTTGTTGTGTCTAGACCTATACTGATACAAATCGAAGAGAATTTGCATTGTTTAGGAGAGCAGCCTGTTCCTCAGGTACCACATGCAATATTTCAAATACCTTGCTAATTTGTGATCACTTCCAGAACTACATATTGAAACAGAAAAAGAAATAAAAAAATGACTCTTGACACAACTGGGAAATAAAATGTTGTGTTATGCAAGAAGGTGCTGAATTCATGCTATATGAGTTATGTGTTTTCTTTCCTCTTACCTAAATACTCAGCTCCTCAGATCGTCCTTGCACTCTGAAATAGCACCATCCACAAGCATTCATGACATTTGAGAGCAGTTGCCTTTCGTTCTGAAGACATAGTGCAAGAGATGCAGAGAAAAGTTTTCTGTGGTCTATAAGTGTTAATTGGGAGAGCTAATATGTAGGATTTTCAGGGACAGTCTCCTATACCAAGTGCAGAAGGCTGTATGGCGGAAGTGTATGTATATTTCTTAATAAAGTGCATGTGCACTCTGTGTATCTGCATGTGTGATGAGAAGTGTTCTCTCTGTAGCTTCACATGAAAGAGGAAGTGAGGGATCTTTCTCATGTTTCTTCTTATTAGGGTACTAAAAGGCCTTAGTGGGGTCCTCTAGACTAGCATACAACTCAAAGCAGAGAATCTTTCTGCCTTAGTCATAGGGTAACACTGCTTAGTTAGTCCATTTTCTTAAAAAGAATACTGACTACAAAGGTTGGTTGGATTTACCTAACTGAATTATGATCATTAACTATAACCTGTACCATTCTTTCAACATTTGAAAATGTCAACAAAAAGATACCTTTGGAAAATAATTCACTGTAGAAAGATCAACATATATAGAGAAATATGTCTGTGTATATATGTATTAACACATTTTGTTAATTATGATTAAGTTTGGCTATGAGAGAAAAGCCAAAACAACGACGTAAGTATGATGAAGTTAATTTCTCTTTTCACATACACAAAATCCAGAGGTAGGAGATGGTCCAGAGCTGACTTGGCAGCTATGCTCCACGAAATCTTCAAAAACCCAGTCTCTTCCCTGCTCACCACCCGGCCATCCCTAAAGTATGGCTCTTGACCCCATGGTTCATGATGTTGATATCTGTACTACAGGGAGCAGAATGAAGGCAACTCTGAAAAGGGGACAAAGGGAGTGGCACCAACTGAATCCTAAGCAAGTTTTCTAGCAGCTGCCACATGATACTTCTGTTTAAATCTCATTGACCAGAATTAGTCACATAGCCACACCTAGATACAAGGAAAGCTTCATTCTGGGCTGCAAGAAACTCTGCTAGTATAGGAGAAAGAAAAAATAACTACTAAGTGATAACTATCACTCTTTTCTTGATCATCTTACATATACAAATTATTTATATCATATAACACATAACATTACAAAATAATCTCAGTGTTGTTAATTCCTTTTCTCTAGGACATTGATAAACCCCCCTGCTAAGAATATCTGAAGTCTTACTCACATGTATTTTCTGTTCCCCTTTATCATGTTCGTCCTACTTTGTATACTTATCTACTTCCATGTCCATGCCAATTGCAATGGACTCTGTTAATGTTCCCCCCAAATTCACATGTCGAAATCCTAACCCCCAATGCAATGATATTAGGAAGCAGGAACTTTGGGAGGTAATCAGGTTGTAAGGAAAGAACCTTCATGAATGAACTAGTGCCCTTATAGAAAGAGACAGGAGAGAAATCCCTCATCCTTTTTTTCATGTGAAGATGGCAGTCTGTGAGGAAGCAAGCCCTCACCAGATGGCAAATCTACTAGCTTCTTGATCTTGGACTTCCCAGCCTCAAGAACTGTGAGAAATAAATGTCTGTTGTTTGTAAACCACCCGGTCTATAGCATTTTGTTACAGCAGCCCAAGGTGCCTGGATCAGCAAGTTTCTTTATTCAGCACTGACTAATATACTAATTGCAAAGAACTAGTTTCTGTATTTGCAATTGTGCTAGATTTGTTCTTTACATATCTCAGATGCATTTCTTTTTGTCTTTTTTTGTGACCGGTAAGGGGATCGCAACCCTTGGCGTGGTGTCGCCCGCACAGTGCTCAGCCAGTGAGAGCACCGGTCATGCCTATATAGGATCTGAACCCGTGGCGGGGGCACCGCTGCGCTCCCAGTGCCGCACTCTCCCGAGTGCGCCACGGGGTCGGCCCACCCCAGATGCATTTCTATTGTTCTGTTCCATTTCATGAAAATTTTAGAACTTTGGAGGTAAGACACTGCTGATGCTATCCCTTTTGCAAACAGCATGCCTGCAAACACTTTCCGTCACTGTGATGGTAGAGATTTTGGAGTGTTTCCTGCCTTTAAGATGTAAAACATAATGTCTGATTTGACTATTGCCTTACATCACTAGAAGTCCTTCACTTTGAGATTAGTTCCCATAATTCACTTATGCACTCATTAAACTCCATTAATTAATTAAATTCCATCCCCCAAAAGCACAGCTATAACAATTAGGGTTAAAAATTACCATTGTTTAATTATTTTTTGAATTTTGCTACTTTTATTAACACTTTTCACATATATTTATTTATGTTTAGTCATTGTGGTGAATTTTATGTCTTTCTTTCCAGATTCTAATTCCAGCTGTTAGAAAGTGTGTAACACAGTGTTTGATACATGGGAACTCAAAAATATGTATTTAATTTACTGATTAATGATTTATACTGCATATGCATTAATGGAAAAATAGATGTGATAACATTTGAAAGGAGGGACAATTTATTTCAAAAGTCTATCGGTTTTTATCAAATCAGGAAGAAACAAATATGAAAATGGGATCAAAATGCTGTAGTCAAAAAGACAGTGAATAACAAATGCTGGCGAGGGTGTGGAGAGAAGGGAACACTCCTACACTGTTGGTGGGACTGTAAATTAGTACAACCACTATGGAAAACAGTATGGAGGTTTTTCAGAAAACTACAGATAGATCTTCCATACGATCCAGCAATCCCTCTTCTAGGTATATACCCAGAGAAATGGAAATCATCATGTTGAAGGGAAACTTGCACTCCCATGTTCATTGCAGCTCTCTTTACAATAGCCATGATATGGAACCAACCTAAAGGTTCGTCAATGGATGATTGGATAAGGAAAGTGTAGTGCGTGTGTGTGTGTGTGTGTGTGTGTGTGTGTGTGTGTGTGTGTGTATATATATATACACACCATGGAATACTACTCTGCCATAAAAAAGAATGAAATACTCCCATTTGCAACACCATGGATGAACCTGGAGAAACTTATGTTGAATGAATTAAGCAAAACACAGAGGGCTAAATACCACATGTGCTCACTCATATGTGGGAGCTAAGAGAGAAAGGAAGGAAGGAAAGAAAGACCACAGTAGTGTGGTGCTCTTACAGAGGGAGGGAACATTTCTAGGGCTGCAAAATGAAGTGAGGGAGAGAGGAGGAGGGGAACAGTGGCTGGGAGACAATAGGGTGGGGACACGGGGTACAAAAGCAATTTCCGGTAATTTGTATCTCGTGAATATTCATAATAAAAAATGCTATAACCAATAGCTGTCCTTGAAAACTGTAATCAAATATCAATCTATTCTAACCCAGACTAGAAATGATAAAATAATTCAACAGAAGCAAGGGAGGTATAATTTTCTGACATATATTTTGGGTAGAACACTAGGTTTTAAACTAAATGCAGGGTAATAATCATAATCTCTAAAATTCTTTAAGATACTAATATAAATCAATCATTTTGAAGTAGCCAATTTTGCTTTGGAGTATCTTGAGAAGTTATGAAGTCTCTTCTAGCCCTGTGTTTCTACTGAAGCTTTCCATTTAGTCCACCTCAAGACAGTTGAGCTAAGAGGAAACCCTACAAGTTTGAAGGCTGTGGTTTGGCAAGTAACAACTTATATCAGTTATCAGTTTTATTTTTTTCTATAGAAAATGATACAAATATTTCCACTTAGCGATTCTATTGTTCACTTCCTTTCTCATCACATCTGTCGTCCTCAAACTCCTCACCCACATTTTCTGCAAGTAAATTTTGGAAAGGGACAGAGGGAATAATTCCATATGCCTCTGAATTTGGAGCTTGTTGTTTACTTGCCATGGTAAAGTGCATTGATGCCCATGAATGAACTTTGAGGTAGATCTATATTTTTGTCTCATTTCCGCAGTTTATGAAATCTGGATTTCTAATTGTTCAGGTACAAATAATATATAGGTTGAATTTGGTCTGTGAAATATAAAGATAATTCAAGGAATTTGGACATTAACAGTTCTTGTATACACTTTTACCATGTAGATTTAAGGAATAAATGGAATAAAGTGTGGAGGTAACTCATTTTCCCAACTGTTATAAAATTTTTCCAGAGAGACAAATTGTTAATTTTTATTTTTCATGTCCTGAAGAAATTTAAATTCAGATGATCAGATTTTCTTGCCTCAGTTTATCTGGACTCAGAATTCCCAGAAACATACCACTTACTCATAGTTATGATATAAAAAGTTAGTTTTAAAGGTTTATATTAAACATCGATTCTACCAAAATGATCATATTTTTCAGGCATCCAATGGTATATATACTATTTTATAATTAGAAATTTAATTTGTTTGAAATAATGAAAAAATGATTTTTTTCTCATTGCTTATAAAAATGCCACTCAAAAAAATATTAATATTCTTCAAATGACAGAAGTACAGATGCTATGAAATGAGTTTTTTATTTTAACCAGGATGATACATAGAGCTGTTCCATCCTCAAATGGTTTGAAAGTATTTGTTGATTAATATTAGTTTTTGAGGACAGCACCTGTTAGAGGCAGGTACTAATATATTAGGTAATATATATTTATTTCTGTATATTTGTGTACTCATTGAAAACACAGACTTTTGAAAAATTGATTTATTAATATGGTGTATATTATAAAAGTAGATTAGTGCTTGTTATGACTTAAACTTTTATCCATTGAGTGAATTTTAATGTTTCAGTTTATAGGGGGTTTTATTTTAAGCTTCTTAAAATTATGGCTTAAGTCTTTCTGGGTTATCTGGTAATCAGTGAAGAAGCTAGAACAAAAGTGGGCTCAATCATCCTTAAACTCATATGAGTGTTAGAATTGTTATACAAGTAAAAGTCAATTACAAGCATGATTGATTGATAACAATGTAACATAAAGTAAGTTAGCTGAAAAGATTAGCATTCAACTTTTCAAGAGACTTACAAAAGAAAGTTCCAGGCAACACAACTTATAATCAATGTCAAGATTTTGCCAAATCTGTCAATTGAGTTTTCTGTTATGCTCTCAGAATTCTTGAGAAATGCAGTTAATAAAAAATAGTAGAACAGTGGCACTGCCTCGATAATTGGCAACAATTTTGAATAAAGGCTGCCCCTCTAGAGAAGAAGACAGGAAAGTGTTAATCACCCTGGCTTGGTCACTTGGTCCCACACAAGTATTTTGCCATCCTCACCTCCACTGAGAGGGCCTCTCTTGAATTTTAGAGGTAAAAGGAATGACCCTGAAAGAGAGTCACAACAAATCTAAATAAACAGAAGCAGGGTGTCTGGAATATTTTCAAAAGGAGGAGGTGATTTCAAATAGCCCTGTTGGAGCCTTACAGAGAAGATGTTGTTGGGTTCAGAGTTCTCATTTGGAAAAAGCTCACTGCTCTCTAATAAGAAGAGAATTTATTAGAGCAGCTTATCCAGTGTAATGGAGTTTGAATGGAGTTGAAAAATTACATTAAATTTTAAGACTTTTCATTTTTAAAGAATAAAACTTTAAGGAAGGAAGGCAAGTATATAAATGTGTCTAAAGGGTTGTTAGAATGACAAAAAGTGAGGATAAAAACTGTCTGTAGGTGAGTCTGTGAAGTGATTATGACATTTAAACCCAAGACTACTGGGGCAGACCATGGAGAATTTCTAACTGAGAAGATACTTGAAGGCGGGTGCAGCTGTCTTCTCTCTTTCCCATCCTTCATCTCTCTCCCTTCTGCCTTCTCTTCTGTCCCTGCTCTGTCTTTCCTCAGAAGTTCTGAACTTCTGGTCAAGTAGCTGCTCTTGTCAATCTCTACTAGTCAATCTTCAAGTCAGTTATTGAATCAAGTATTTGCCAGGCTTATGGAAGCTAGTTGATTTCGGAGCAGGAATGAAGGGCTACATGGCAATTCTCCCAAATAATATGGTTTTAAAGTGTTGTTGCAATATTGAAAGTGACTATTTAGTATTCTTATCTAAGTGAACACTTTGACACTTATAACTGTTTTTACCTCTTTGTTAGTTTTAGCACATATGTGAAGTAAACGGGTTTACAGGGACCTTCTATTATGACACATACAGTATAGTAACATTTCTCGCTTTAATTGGTTAAACCATATAATCAACTCTATTTTCAAAATGTTAACTTGAACCTTTTTTCTACTCCCACTTATTTCAAGGAATGGTTTTGCTTTCCTGCTCAAGTGCTAAAGATATACTTTATCTGGGTATCTGTCCCGACCCTGTTACAAGCGTCATTTGGCCTAGGAGGAGTCAGTTGCTATCGATTAAGAATGTATATCAAGCAGAAGGAAAACACCAGTGGAACGAACCAGAGTGGAGCAGGGGAAGAACTGTCTAGTTGTATAATATAGTAGAATTAAAGTTATATAAAATTATGTATGAATATTCACATATGCTTCTACGAAGCAAGAAAAAAATCTAAAAATAATTCAGTTCATGGGATAAAGTTTGGGACTGATTTGCTGTTCCTTATATAAGATTTAATTTATTGATGATTCACTAATACTTATCTACATATTACTGTGTTTCAGAAAAAATAAAATGTATAATAAAATTATCTCTGCAATAATTTTTAAAAATTTATTTACCATAATAACATCTTATTAATATATCCATCAGCAACTGGCATCATTAACTTTAGGAAATCTTTTCTGTTCTATGTCAATGCCTTTCAGCTAATGACCCTCAGAAATACACCTGTAGTTGAACAACTCATATTTATTACTCATAGCAGTGCAGGAGAACACGCATATGGGGAATCATAGAACACATCAATAATGATTAGAAAGAAACTATTACAGGATTTGGGCTTTGAATTTTGAGTAATTCGATGAAGGATCTACGGAAGTTGGCCTTTGTTCTGAATTGGATACTGTCAGGAAGCTGGAGTAATTCTATGATTGGGCATATCAAGAAATATTATCTATAGGTAGGGATAAAAGCTGTAATTGATAAAGAAACAGCAGTCACTCATATTAGTTGGGAGAGGAGCATATTTGATATTTTGCTGGTGCACAAATAAAAACAGGTCTTGTATTTGTCTCACTTTATCATAACCTCAGATTGTCCAACATGAGAATAACATGGACTGCCTGTGAACATCAGACCAGTTCTCAGATGTCAGAAGTTGCCATTTCATTTCTTCCTCATTGGCAATGTCATGTCTTCAGTGTAATCACCATGTCTATTTTCACAAGCTTCAATGCTTGTCTGAGAGCTTTGGCTGAATCTTGCCAAAGACTAAGATCCATGGGAAATAAACTCTAAAAAATAAATAAGCAAAAGACATCTTTATTAGACAATCATATTTCTAAAGAGCTCCTGTTTTCTACTCCTAGTTATTTCTGGGAATGGTTTCTCTTTATTGCTCAAGTCTAGTATTTTGCTTTCTCTGGATATCTGTCTTGATTCTGCTTTTCCCCAGTTCTGGGATACAAGCTTCACTTGGCCTGGGAGGAGTCAGTTGCTGTGGATTAAGAATATACTGAATGTTTCAAGTTGCTCTATCAAGGAGAAGAAAAACACCAGTGAAATAAAGCAGATAGGAGCAGGGAAAGGACTGTCACTACAAAAATGCTGAGCCAATTAGGTCAAAGGTCAGGACCACAAGGAATGATGGTCAAGTGCCTGTGAGGCAGCGGGGCCCAGCGATGGGTAGAAACAAGGAAGAAGAATGAGGCACATGGGAGCAGGGTCCACGAAGAGAGCTTCACGTGCCGAGCATGCTGCCTCTAAGGAATTGTTTACTCCTCTCTGTATGTTTTGCAGGTGACTCCCTTCTACTGAAAGTAGCCATGTCATCAGGTTTTCACCTGATCCAAAATAAGCAAAGAAGAGACAATATAAAAATACATATATTATATACATATGTATACACATACATGTATTTGTGTATAGGAGCAAGCTTAACAGAAACACATAAACCCCATTAAAGATGTTCACATAAAACTGGATGGTTGATATATGTTATTTTTACAAGACCATTTTCCAATGCCTCAAAAAAATAAAAAAGAAAGAGAGAAAGAAAAAACCTCAGAAATGAAACAGAAGATACTTAGATATGCACTGAGAACTGACCACTATGTGTGCAGTGTTTGAACAATGGTGTCTGACATCCAGAAATAAAAACCTTGTTTCCTAGCATGAAGAAACTGACTGTCAGGCTCGATCTTTCCCTGTGTGCATTATTCTCAAGGGCCTCTTTGCCTCCTTCTATCTCACCTTCCATTTCACAACTAAGATGACTTTTTGGACAAATAAAAATTGGTTCATTTTAAACTTTTCAGTGACTTTCTAGATTCCCCATTGTCCATGGGAGAGCACTTTCTTTGATTTTTATGGATAGATTTGAGATGTTGCAAGACATTCCATTTTTTTAAAGGTTCTTTGGGCGAATAAGGCAGAAAACACTAATTCGGCATTGTTAAACAGGCTTTTGTACCACAGGATTTTTCAGAGCTGTGACTCAAATATGGAACTCAGTGTTCTTTACTAGACCTCTTCCCATGCTATATGCATTAAGACCATGGAGAACCTGGTTTATCAAAGAACACTGTGTGTAATGTCTAAGAAACCCAGAATCATCTTTCTTGTTCTCAAGGACTTCCATAATCTGTCCCTGCCAGGCACATTAATTTCATTGTCCCTAAACCTGTCCGTTCCAGACAGTTTCCCATAACTTCTTGAAAGTATTTTATTCATTTTTGCCATTCCTTTTATGCCTCCCGTATACATTTCTATTTTAGTGCCATTCACTACTGACAACTGCTCTGTTATTTACCTGTTTTCCCCACCTCCACCCTCCACCCTAGATGAGTTCCTTGAAGGCTGGTTCCTGTCATATGATACCACATTTCTATCACAGGGCCTGGCACATAGGAGGTACCCATTCAGTGTTTGCTGAGTGATTTCTACTTTAAGTAAAGAGTTTCTCCTTCAAAATTTCTGCCTTTTGGTATTGGCCTTACCTGATATTACAGTATGGACAGCTGTTTTTAGAAAGAGAAACAGAAATAGATATTAAGGAAGTATTCTTTTCTCCTTCTTTATTATATTATAAACCACTATGTCAGAAGTACTGGAACACTTAGTGGCAGTTTTTCTATGAAGGCTTGTAGTTAGCCATTAT
>NW_007727557.1:342002-347947 GCF_000696425.1 Galeopterus variegatus
TGCCTTTTGGTATTGGCCTTACCTGATATTACAGTATGGACAGCTGTTTTTAGAAAGAGAAGCAGAAATAGATATTAAGGAAGTATTCTTTTCTCCTTCTTTATTATATTATAAACCACTAAGTCAGAAGTACTGGAACACTTAGTGGCAGTTTTTCTATGAAGGCTTGTAGTTAGCCATTATAGTTAAAAATGGCTTCTTGCCTGGCATAAGAGCTTTGCAAGAGAATAAAATATTGCCAATAAATATAGCAACAGGAACCAAGTACTACATATTTTTGTTGTTGTTGTTTCAAGGTGAAACACTAGACTGATGAAAAATGTGTAGAATTTGGAATTTCAAGAAGATTTGATGGGATTTTAGAGGTCATTTGGCTCATCTCTTTTGGAATTCCAATATCTTTGCTTCCAAGTGGCTGTATATCTTATGTTTAGACACGACTATTCTTTTAGTAAGGAATTAAGCTCAATCTCTCTTGTGACTGGCGTCTGAGGTATTTCTATTGATCTGAAAAATGAAAAAAAAATGCACATATACAGGCTCTATTTATAATCATAAAGTGTCCTAAAAGGCCACATGAAAAAAAAATCCATTCCTTTGCCACATAGCAACTCTTCAGAGTCCCACTGCTTCCTCATGCATATTCTCTTTTCTAAAATAATCTAACAATAAGCAATCCACATCTTCAGCTCTTCTCCATATTTCTCCAGTTTAGCAGTTTCTTTCCTTCTAATCTCTCTTATCTCAATGCTTACATTATTTTGTAACTTTTAAAGAATGGCATGCAGAAATGGACCATATACTCCATGTGTGCTGTAAACAGAAACAAAAATTAGAAATACTTTTAGTCTAGAGATTATATACCAGTTAATGTTGTTTTTTGAATAATGACATTACACTATTAAAACTTAAGATTGTACTGTAATCTAAAACCTTTCCAGGCTCCATTTAAAGGGTGCAGCTTTCCAGGCCGTGTGTTCCATTACATAATCATGAAATTGGACTTTTGGAACCATATGTGGAATATGACATTTATCCTACTAAAATTTATTTTTTAATCATTTCTTTCCTCAGACTATTATTATTTTCTATCATGATTTTGTTTTCTATTAAACAGTTACTGAAAATCTAGAATGTATAAGACCCCATGTTATGCAGTAACAATGCAAAATCTGACAAAACATATACCCTGCCTTCCAGAAATTAGAAGCCTGAAAAAAAAGACAGAAGATAATATCAGTAATTAAAGGATAGTATGGAAACAACTTTAACTAAGTTATAGGTAAGATGTTAAACAGGTTAGAAGGATCCTGGGAGCATGCCAGTAGTAATTTTCCTCCAGAATCATCTCCTACAGTATTCTCTACACGTATGTTTGCAAATATATTTTGAAGTACTCTTTTTTTTACTGGAGCTAGGTAATTTGAGCTAGATCACAAAGGAATGTTAACTATATAAACCAAGGATTTAGCCTAGATAACATAGTAGATGAAATTTTATGTGGAACTACCCCATCTAATCCCTTGTAATTAATTTGAATTCTTCTTGCTGAAGTTCACAATTATCTCCCTATTAACTAGAAGTGACCCAAATCACCTTGAAAATGGTCCTCTATGTATCATTAGATAATCATGCTTTATTATTATCTGTCCAATAGATTGCACATGTCCACCTCCATGAAACTTTTTTCAAACACTTCATATAATGATGCTTTTTATTGTATTTATGACACTAAAATTGTTTTTCTATTATAATAGCAAAATGTAATCTGAATATAATATTTTTAATGAGCTCTGATAAATGCCAAGTGGAGTGGAATAATTATTGTTTAAGTAAGTATGGGATATTTTTCTTTTTCACCCACCACATTTAGCTACGTTATTTTCTAGAACTTTATCCATGGGGTTTATTCACTTTTTTAATAATTTTATAATGCTCCCATCCAGTTCCCTACACCATCATGGGAAAGAGAGGTATGAATTAAGAAATAACTTACCATTAACCCTTTATTATCTCAATTTATCAATTTTCGACCATTTCTTCAACCTATTAAGCTATTTACATTTTCATAACTTTCATTTACTGAAAATTAAATGAAATGTTTTTCTGAATTATTTATCAACAAAACCTGGGCAATATGTATAGGATGAAATCAGTAGGAAGAGATTGGGATAATTTTATTCATAGAACTACACTTAGCATAGTGCAATTCACTTAGGTCCCTGAGTCTAACCTCAGGTTCAATAATTACTAAAAGGAATCACAGAACTCAGAAAAGTGATTATACTCATGGTTATGGTCTATTGAAATGAAAGGATACATATTATAATCAGCAAAAGGAATCAACACAGGGCAGAATTCAAAAGAGAACAGATGTGAAATTTCTCTCCCAATGGAGTCATGCTAACAGTGCTTATTTCTCTCACTAATGATGTTTGAAAATATGCATACAGTATTGTCAAACAGGAAAACTAACCGAAGCCTTGGTGTATGGGTTTTCATTAGAGTTGGTCACATATGTGTGGCTGACTGCCCATATATCTGATCTTAGTCTCCAGCCCCTCCAGAAGTCAAGCTCATACCATGTGGCCTAAGGCCTCCATTATAAATCATGTTTTTAGCATAGACTATCTGGTGTGGCCTGAGGCCCTCTAGTAAACTGACATACTCTTATCAGGTAGGACATGCCAAGGACTTAGAGATTCTGGATCCCATGAGTCAGACAAATGCCAAACCACTCTTTGGACAGGGTTGATTGCATAACTAGATTCTGAATTCAGTTTGCAGAACATTTTGGAAAGAATAAATTTGTTTTGTTTAATAACTAAAACTTAGACACTATGATGGCTTACTTAAACTTGGCAAAAATATGTAATACCAGAGATTCATTGGAAGATACTTAAAGCCTTAGGGGGATAAGACTGATGAAATTGATTTTTAATGTGAGATCCGTCATCCCCACCCTAACCATGTTTATTAAGAGGGCTCAGAAGACCTCCTCACTGACAATGAATTGACGTATATATTCATTCTATTCTTTCATTCATTAATTCATACCTATTGAATGCAAATATAAACCAAAAAAATCCCCAAACTTGGGATTAATCAGTGAGAAGAACAAAAATCCATACCACTGTAGACCTTACATTCCAGTGATGGTGGGGCATGGGAAAGAAACTATAAAAAAATTTTAAAAACAGGATAAATTAGCAAATGCATTATATGCCACAAGATGATAAGTACTGTCCATAAATAAAGAAGTAAGCTAGAATAAGTAGGATAACCAATGCCAAGTGGGTGTGGTACATTACAGTATTAAATATCAAAGGTACATTGGTGATATAAGCACCACAATTCTTAAAAATATGAAAATGTGAAGTGTTTCCTTTGGAATTCGTTCTCTAATTTGCTTGAAATAATAAGATAGTTGAGTGGAAGATGCCAAATGGCAGCACTTCACCACCAAACACAAGATAGATAAAGTAAAAAGCATCAGAACCAAAGAGATCATCAAAAGGTTTGACCAGAAGTCATCATTAGCAGAGGGTAGTTATTCAAGGACACTAGAGCTAAAATGAACAGGTATCTGTAGTAGATTGAATTATGTCCCCCCAAAACTCATTGAAACTTGAATTGTGTTCCCCAAGTTTCATGTATTAGAAACTTAGCCCCCACCGTGACTGTTAAGAGGTAGGGGGCTTGAAGAGGTGATTGGATTGTAGGACCATTCTGTAGTGAATGGATTAAAAATGGTGGTCAGGGTTGTGGTTCTGAGGGCTTTAAAAGAAGAGAAGAGTCTGTCTTTCTCTCTGCTCTCCTGCTTCCACCATCTTGTAATGTGAGGGGTCCCTGCTGCCACCACCAGATGTATTCCTTGGACTGTGGATTTTCCAGCCTAAGAAACTGTAAGCAGTAAATTTTGTTTTCTTTGTAATCACCCAGTTTCAGGTATTTTGTTATAAGCAACAAAAATGACCTAATACAACATCATTCTAAGATCCCACCTGATCTGTACAACTAAAAAACACTCCAGCTCTGGAAATAGGGCTTAACGGAGTTAAGTCGAGAGTCATGGCCACTCATGCATTCATTTTCATACTCAGTCAGTGGCAGATTTACTACCCCTTTCATAGAGGAGCAGATAGGAATGAGGAAGTATGCTATGATAATCATTCTTTGAATTTTTCTCTATAATGGAGAAATGGAAATGCCTAGAAGGGTTTATTTATAAAACTATTGATCTGAGGTAACACTAATTTCTGAGATCTGGAAACAATTGGTGTCCACCAAAGTGGGAGTTTATAGAGCTGGGTGATCAGGTATGAATGAAAGTAAACTAAGTTCATTGTATTACTAGTTTATTTCTGCACAATTATTATGCTGCTTTAATTACTATAGCTATATAATATGTTTTGTCTTCTGGTAAAGCCAATCTGTCTCCCTCTTTTTTCCCAAAATTGTCTTGACTAATCCTACATTCTTACTATTTTAGAATTAGCACATCAACCTTAGTGAAAATGATTTAGGGAGATTTTAGATGATTGTGTATGATTTACACAATAGTTTGGAAAGAATTGTAATCTCACATTGTTGAGTTTTCCCATCAAGGAATATGGTATATGTTCACATTTTTTGGCACATCTTTCTTATCATGTGTTTTGGTAGTTGTTAGAAAGGTATTCTCCATTTTTCTACTCTTTCAACATTAAGGCTGATATACCTGCATCTCTTTACTCTGTTAATCATTTCCTTTGTTGTGCAGAAGCTTTTTAGCTTGTTGTAAATCCATTTGTTTAATTTTTCTTCTGTTACCTCAGCTTTTGGGGTATGATCCAAAAAATTATTGCCCAGACCAATGTCTTGTAGTTTTCCCCATATGTTTTTTTGTATTTTTACAGTTTTAAGTCTTACATTTAATTATTTAACCCTTTTTAAAATTTTTGTATATGATATAAGATGAGGGTCCAATTTTATTCTTCAGCATGTAGATATCCAGTTTTCCCAACACCATTCATTAAAGAAACTGTCCTTTTCCCATTATATGTTCATGGTATCTTTTTTTGAAAATCAATTGACTGTAAATGCATGAATTAATTTCTGGGTTCTCTATTCTATTTCATTGGCTGATGTTTTTATTTTTATGCCAGGAATGTGCTGTTTTAATTACAATAGCTTGGTAATATAAAGTCAGGTGGTATGATGCCTCCGTCTCTGTTCTTTTTCCTCAAGAGTGCCTTGGCTATTCAGGAATTTTTGTGGCTCCATATACATTTTAGAATTGTTTTTTGTATTTTTATAAGAAATGATGTTGGAATTTTGATAGGAACTTTATTGACTCTGTAGATCACTTTGGGTAGTATAAACATTTTAACAGTATTAATTCTTCCAGTCCATGAACATGGAATATCTTTCCAATTATTTTTGTCTTCAATTTCTTTCATCAATGATTTATAGATTTTAGTACTCAGATCTTTCACCTCCTTGGTTAAATTTATTCTTAAGTATTTTTCTTTGTAGTTATTGCAAATGGGATTGTTTTCTTGATTTCTTTTTAAGATAGTTTGTTGTTAGAGTATGGGAATGCCACTAACTTTTGTGAATTGTCTTTGAATCTTGCAGCTTTACTTTATTCATTTATTAGTTTTAACAATGTTTTGGTGAAGTCTTTAGGGTTTTCTGTATACAAGATTATGTCATCAGCAAGCAGCAACAATTTTACTACTTCTTTTCATTTTTGAATGCCTTTTATTTTTTTCTCATGCCTAATTGCTTTGGCAAGAGCATCTAGTGTTATATTGAGTAGAAGTTGTGAGAGTGGGCCTCTTTGTCTTTTTACTGATCTTGGAGAAAAGATTTCAACTTTTCAGAGCTGAATAAAATGTTAGCTGTGGGCTTGTCACATATGACCTTTATTCTGTTAAGGTACAGTCCTTCTATACTTAAGT
>NW_007727557.1:348758-349743 GCF_000696425.1 Galeopterus variegatus
GCTGTGGGCTTGTCACATATGACCTTTATTCTGTTAAGGTACAGTCCTTCTATACTTAAGTTTTTGAGACTTTTTTTTACCATGAAAGAATATTAAATTTTGTTACGTGATTTTTCTATATTTATTGAGATATTATATGGGTTTTGCCTGTCATTTTTTTAATGTGGGGTATCACTTTTATTGATTTGCATATGTTGAACCATACTTACATTCACTAGGATAAATCCCACTTGATTATGGTGAATGATCCTTTTAATATGCTGTTGAATTTGGTTGTCTAGTATTTTGTTGAGGATTTTTGCATCTATCTTTACCAGAGATATTGGCCTATAATTTTCTTTTCATGTAATTTTATTATGAGGTTCTAGTATCAAGGTAATGCTGGCCTGGTAAAAAAGTTTGGAAGTATTCCCTCCTCTTTGATCTTTAGGAAAATGTGAAAACAATTGGCATTAGTTCTTTAAATATTTGCTAGAACTGATCAGTAAAGCCAATTTTGACTGATATAAGTACAGATACCCCTGGTCTCTTTTGGTTTTCATTTGTATGGAATATTATTTTCCATCCCTTTACTTCATTCTATTTGTTAAATGGAAAGGTGAAGTGAGTCTCTTGTAAGCAGCATATAGTTGGGCCTTTTTATTTTTTATTAATCTACTCAACCACATTATGTCTTTTTATTGGGTAATTTAATCCATTTATATTTATTTTTTATTTATTTTTAAAGTAATTATTGACAGGTAAGGACTTAGTACTAACATTTTGTAATTTGTTGCATATTGTTTTTGATATACTTTGTTTCTTTCTTCCTTTCTTACTGTCTTTCTTTGTGGTTTAATAGTTCTCTGTAGTGGAATGCTTTGAATTCTTTCTATTTATGTTTTGGGCATCTACTATTGAGTTTTGTGTGTGGTTACCATGAGGCTTAAATAATACATCTTATAATTATAACTGGCTGTTTCAAACTGGGAACAACTTAATGTTG
>NW_007727557.1:350779-353634 GCF_000696425.1 Galeopterus variegatus
AGAAATCTGCTGATAACCATGTAGCAACTCCTCTGTATGTTATATATTTCTTATTTCTTACCGATTTCAGAATTTTTTCTTTGATTTTTTAAATAGTTTGTTGTGTCTTTGTGTACTACTCTTTAAATTGAATTTGATGGTGACCTCTGTACACAGATATTGGCAGATATCTCACATATGTCCTATATATAGATATTGACACCTTTCCCCACATTTGTGAAGTTTTTGTTCATTATTTCTTTTAATATACTTTCTGGCTCATTTCCTCTCTCCTCTCCTTCTGAAACTCCTATCATGTAAATGTTAGATTTCATGATAATGTTCCATAATTTCTGTAGTATTTCTTCATTCTTTTTAATTCTTTTTTTTTCTTTTTTCTCCTCTGACTGGATAATTTCAAATATTCTGTCATCAAGCTCACTGAGTCTTCCACTTCATTGAGCTGTTTTTGAAACTTTCTACTGATTTTTTCAGTGTTCTTCATCTCTAGGATTCCTATTTAATTTTTTATTTTATCTATTTCTTTGTCAAATTTCTCATTTTGTTTGAATATTATTTTGCAAATTACATTCAATTTTTTTATCTGTATACTCTTGTAGTTCAGTGAACTTTTTGAAATCAACTGTTCTGAATTCTTTGTCAGTCATTTCATAGATCTTCATTTATTTAGGGTCCATTGTTGGAGCTTTACTAGTTTTTTTATTTTTGCAGGTCTTGTGATTTCATGATTCTTTGTAATCATTGTGTCCTCACATCTGTGTCATCACCTTTGAGCAGTCAGCCACTTCTTATGGCCTTTAAGGTATTCTTTGGCAAGAATAGATCTTCATTTGTAAGTCTAGTCTGATTCTGGATGGACCAGGTGGTTACAAAATTGGCCAGGCAGAGCTTGCTGTTGTGTTCTCCAGCTTTCTAGGTTACTCCCTTTACCCTTTGGTCAGATGGGGCAGCTGGATAAGCTCCACTGTCTGGTGGAACCAATGGCTGGGCTGTAGAATCAGGCAGAGCTGCTAGCTGGATACTGCAATTGCCTCTGATTGAGCCAGGACATGGGAGGTATTCCCTGGCCTGGTGGTACCATTATTTGAGTTTTGCAATTGGGCAGAGCTGCAGATTGGGCTTGAAGTTAGGCAGAATTGCTGGCAAGATGGTCAAAATCAGGTGTTATGCATGGGAGAAATGTACAATTCAGATTTGCCTTCTTGCCTAGGTAGGCGGTATCTGAGGCTGGGCAGGGAAGCTAGCCATCTAGAAACTTAAGCCAATTCAACTTTCCACTGTGCTTTGATGAGCAACCAGCTTTACTTTGCAAGTGGGTTTGCCACTGGTACTTCTGATTGGGTACCTCTTTGTCACAGTAACACAGAGCTACCACCAAGATCCATGTCTGGTTGCTGTGAGCAATACCTCCTTTCTTTGTTTCTATATGACCCCAAGCAGTCTAGCCATGTCATTAATCCCAGCATACCCTGTGAGGTGAGATCATAGTGGTCCTTCTAAGAGGCATCTTGGGAAGCTGGATGTTTATCACTGTTTCTCTTTTCTGGTTATAGAAACAGTGGTCCCAGAGGTATCCCCTCTGTGTGGTGTTGTTCCAACTTGGGGGAGTGAAAGGGATGATGCTGTCAAAGTGAGACCATTCCTGCTTTCCTTCTAAAGCAAGTTTTATTTGTTTCTGTGGTTCATGTGGGCATCTCAGGCTTATTAGCAAGTTTGGGTGTTTTCACCAAGGTGTTCTTGTCTGAGGATAGTTGGTCATTGAATTTCCTTGGGGGAGGCAGGGGGAGAAGACCAGGACTTCTTATTTAGCCATCTTGCTGATCTCACTCACAAAGCAGTATTCTTGAATCACTTCTTTATTTTGGCCTTGGCTCTATATTCTCCTAGATTTTCTTCTATTTTTTAAAAATTTTATTTTATTTTGTCAATATACAATGTGATTAATTATTGTGGCCCATTACCGAAACCTCCCTGTCTCCTCCCTCACCCCCTTCCTCCCAACAACCTCATATCTGTTTGCTTGTCATATCAATTTCAAGGAATTGTAATTGTTGTGTCTTCTTCCCTCCCCCCCAGTTTATTTGTGTATTTCTTTATTTATTTTTAGCTCCTACAAATAAGTGAAAACATGTGATATTTTTCTTTCTGTGCCTGACTCATTTCACTTAATATAATTCTCTCTAGGGCCATCCATGTTGCTGAAAATGGCAGTATTTCATTCTTTTTTATAGCAGAATAGTATTACATTGTGTAGATATATCACATTTTCCATATCCACTCATCTGATGATGGACATCTGGGCTAGTTCCAACTCTTAGCTATTGTAAAGAGTGCTGCAATGAACATTGGGGAACAGGTGTACCTTCGACTTGATTATTTCCATTCCTCTGGGTATATTCCCAGCAGTGGGATAGCTGGGTCCTATGGTAGATCTATCTGCAATTGTTTGAGGAACCTCCATACCCTTTTCCATAGACGCTGCACCATTTTGCAGTCCCACCAACAATGTATGAGAGTTCCTTTTTCCCTGCAACCTTGCCATCATTTAACATTCACAGTCTTTTGGATATTAGCCATCCTAACTGGGGTGAGATGGTATCTCAGTGTGGATTTGATTTGCATTTCCTGAATTTTTTTTTTTTTTTTTTTGCATTTCCTGAGCATTTTTCATGTGTCTGTTGGCCATTCATATATCTTCCTTTGAGAAATGCCTATTTAGCTCCTTTGCCCATTTTTAATTGGGTTACTTGGTTTTTTTCTCGTAAAGTTGTTTCAGTTCCTTGTATATTCTGGGTATTAATCCTTTGTCAGAACAATCCAAACCTAAAGTTGTCAGACAGAAAGAAATCATTAAG
>NW_007727557.1:354340-357443 GCF_000696425.1 Galeopterus variegatus
TTGGTTTTTTGAAAAGATTAATAAAATTGACAAACCATTAGCATGGCTAACTAAAAAAAGAGAGAAGACCCAAATAACAAAAATTAGAAATTAAAAAGATGATTTTACAACTGATACTTCTACTTTTATTGATGCTGTTTCTAGTATTTTTGGCTAATTTCTTGTCTTATACTGTAAGGTCTAATGTTGGAAGTCCTCAGTGACCAATACTAAGCCACCCTCAAATTAATCTATATACTGTTTCATTAGGTCATCTCATCATTTTACATTGCTGTAACAAATCAGGCAATTCACTACAAAGTCTCAGAAAGGCAAACGTTAATTTCTCCCTCCGTTCTATTTACCAACATCAACCCACAATTACCAATTACCAATGTTAACAGCCAGTTCTATATTTTCCCACACCTTTCTTTTAGCTGACACATGTTACAAACACATTCAGGAAATGTGCATACTTTTTGTTTTTACTAAAATAAATATATTATACTATATTTATATTATATATATTTATTATATTATTATATACATATTTATATTATAGTATATTAAATATAACATACTATACCATATACATTTTTCTTCAAATTTTCTTTTTAAAATTTGAAAACATATCAGGCAAGTCACCAGATTTAAATTTGTAATTTTTCTCATAGTTGATGAAATCGCATTTGTGTGACATTTTATATTATATATATATATAAAATACATAATTATATATGTAATTATATATGTAATGTATAATTATATATGTAACATTTTCATAAGTGGGAGTATATCTTTTTATGATAGAATTATTTTAGGAGCAGTGTTTTTGACTCACGTTACTAATCATCTACCTCTAAAAATCTTTTGTACAACACAGCCTATTCCCCCAAATTACAGACCCACATTAATAAACTGCTATACTTTTCTCCTTATTTAACCACTTACATCAATATAAATACATACATACATATACACATTTAAATTCACAGACACATAAGAGTATATTGTCATAATGTTACTTTTGAATAGTTGGGTCATATTACATATTTGTCTCTAAATTTTACTTTTCTCACTCATTAGCATGCCCTTGAATAACTGGTGTATCTCCAGTTCATTTTATTCTTGGCTATTACCTTCTGTGAGTCAAAGTTACCATAACATACTGATCCCATTCTCTCTTTGGTGTTCATTGACTTTATTACCTGTTTTTCCCCCACTTTGACCAATATTATGATAAATACCATAGCAAACATATCTTATTTCTGCTGGTTTTTTTCTATGGGACATTTTTCAAGGATTGAAAATGCTGAGTGGTAGAGTACGTATTTTTAATTTTGATGGATGTAGTCAGACTGCTTTTTCAAAATGTGATGACAAATTACATTTTCATAGAAATGTGCATGTATTTCCTCTTCCCTACCAGCAATAGATCTCATTTCCGTTTAATTTTTGGTAATCTTTTGAGTGTAGTAGGATTCCTCAGTGTTTTTTCAATTTAAGTTTTTATTATTACCAGTGAATTTGAGTATCTTTGTGTCGGTTGGTGAGTTGAATATGCTGTCCTGTAAACTGCATATTTAAATCTTTTGTTCAACTTTCTATTAGATTTTTGAACCTTTTCTGATTAACTTGTGGTTAATATGGACTTTTAATAAGTCATCTGCATTGAAAACATTTGAAATAATTCTTTCATTTGTCAATTTGGCTATATTATGTATCTTTTTTTTTCAATTTTCACAAAGTCAAATAGATTATTTTCTCTTATAAATCAGTATTTTCTGTTTCAACTTAAAAGTTCTCTCCTATTACTAAAATACATATTCTGATCCTTTAAAATACTATTGTTTTATTTTTCCATTAAATCTTTAATCCAGTAGGAATATGTTTTCTTGTTTATTTGCTGAGAGAAGTGACCGTTTTTTAGTAGTTGGTAATTATTTATTAATTTTTTCAATGATTTTAACTACTATTTAGTTTTATAATTAAATTTCCATATTTATTAAAATTTCTTTCAGGTTTTTCAATTATGTTCAACTAATCTATTTGATTATTTATTTATTATTTGTCAATTTGAATGCATTGCACCATAGTTTCTTTTTAATATGAGACAAATCCTCTTTCTTTTTCTTTTTGTTGTATGTTTTTCTATCTCTGGATATTTGCTTCTTTATGTTAATTAATTAAACTGATTAATTAATAACAATTAATCTAATTCTACCTCTCCCTTAAAAATATTGGGATTATTATTACAATTTAATCTATATATTGGTTTTAGAAAACTATAGATCTCTAAATTTTTAATGATAATTATTTGTTCTATTAGTGATTATAATGTTATTATTTTTTGTTAGATCTTCATTATTAAACTATCAAAAGCCCAAATTCGCAAACTGGTTCCTTATTTTGGCAACTTAAGGAACAAAGGTGTAAATGTAACCATGTGGAAAAAGAGGCTATGAATGGGAAAGTAAAGAGGAATTAGGGAACATCANATCAAATAATTGCTGCTGTATACTTCCTTTTTAATACCATCTTTCTAAAAATGAAAGAACTCTGTTTTAAATAAAAATTTATGGCTATGTTAACTAACCTTTAAGTATATAGTGATCACAATTAGGTTTCTACAATTTATTTTTTTATAAAAACAAGAGCAACTATCCCTAATACTTTAAGGCTTTTTCTTGTATTTTGATGCAGTACTTAATTTTGTCTTTGTCATATTTGTTTTTTCATCCATATTATCTTCATAGTGATAAGATCATGAAGAGGATGTTTTATATCTGCTTCCTTTTCTAATTGATGAATACTGTTTATTCCTCTCAGGGATCCCACTTGATTGCTTCTATTTTCTCTTTTCAGTGGAGAACTTTTTCACATAAAGAAAGCCCTGCATTAGTTGGTTTGTCATACTCCCTAAGCTTGCCTCTGCTACTACCAATTTAGGCAGCATGTTCAGATCCTATTTTGAAGCTTGGAGCAACATTCAGTACCCTACTGGTTCATATAATAAGTACAAAGGGGAAGTAAAATTGAAGTTATAACTTTTCTGTGTTTGTTCATTTTAGCTGCTGCATTCGTTACAACTCCAGTAACAAATTTGAAATTAGTTTTCCATTTT
>NW_007727557.1:358658-360384 GCF_000696425.1 Galeopterus variegatus
TCTACCAGCTCTCTTTCAACTACTTCTTCTCCTTTCATCTTTTGAAGAGTTTCTTTTCACAGGTATCTCTCCTGAGAGTAATTTTCATCTCATTCTAGGACTCTTCTTTAACAATCTCATTCACTCTGTTATCTCTGGTTTGCTGAGTCCTCAACCAACATCTTGAGTTCCAATCTCTGTAGTGAAA
The DNA here is from genome assembly GCF_000696425.1 of Galeopterus variegatus. Taxonomy (NCBI): domain Eukaryota; kingdom Metazoa; phylum Chordata; class Mammalia; order Dermoptera; family Cynocephalidae; genus Galeopterus; species Galeopterus variegatus. The sequence continues at coordinate 358,846 of NW_007727557.1, forward strand.
TTCAGAATTTAATATCAGACTCCAATTACACAACTCTCTCTGCATGGGCTGGTCACCTAAATCAGTATGTTTCTAATGTGAGAAAAATCATCATATTCCTAACAAATATATCCCTGTTCTGGTATTCTAGATCCCCTTTAATGACACCACATTTCTCCTGTTGCACATCATTCACAACTATTTACTCTTCTTCTACTCCAATATACAAGAAATTAGAAATCTTGCCCAATTTTCCTTTAATTCTTTTATTCTTAAATCTGTCCAGCTTTTCCGCCACCACAGTAACAACCTTGATTTAAATCAATGTTATCTCTCACTTCATTTATTGCAGTGTTATCCAAATTGATCTTGTCTTCTGATCTATTGCCCTCACTTTGATTATGATATTCTCCAGCTAAAATCTGTATGTGATTCTATATTACACTTGAAAAAATGTAACCCATTATCAAAGCTCAAGAAATCTTTTATGATGCCCTCTTAGTTGTTGAACATCTTCCCCTTGTAGTCCCTATCCTTGCATATTTTGACAAGCCAGACCGAACCACTTTAAAATTTCCAAACATCTGGAAAATACATTGTTTTTCCCTCTCTTATGAAGATATGCTGGCTATAGTATTCTTAGTTGGGAGTTTTCTTTTTTTAATGTTTTGAATATATCATCCCATTTTCTTCTAGCTTGTAGAGTTTCTGCTGAGAAATTTGCTGTTAGTCTGACAGGGGCTCCATTATAGGTGACAACAATTTTCCTTTGCTGCTTTTAGGATTCTCTCTGCATTGCCAATTTGACTATAATATGTCTCAAAGAAGATCTTTTCGGATTGAATCTGTTTGGGGATCTTAGATCTTCTTGGATCTGAAGGTCCTTGTCTCTCCCTGTACCTGGGAAGATTTACATTATTATTTTGTTGAATAGAATTTCAATGCCTTTTCCTTTCTCCCCCCCTTCTGGAACACCCATGATTTGACTGTTCATGTGCTTAAGGTTGTCTGCTAGCTCTCTTAGATTTTCTTTAATTAAAAAAATTTTTTTCCTTTTTTTTTNCTCTCTCTCTCTCTCTCTCTCTCTCTCTCTCTCTCCCCCCCCCCATTTCTGAGTAAGAACATGTGGTATTTCTCTTTCTGTGTCTCGCTTATTTCACTCAACATAATTTTCTCCAAACTCATCCATATTGCTGTAAATGGCAGTATTTTATTCTTTTCATCTCAGAGTAGTATTCCATTGTGTAAATATACTACATTTTCCTTACCCATTCATCTGATGATGGACATTTAGGTTGGTTCCAACTCTTGGCTATTATAAATAGAGTTGCAGTAAACATGGGAGTACAGTCATCCCTTTGACACAATGATCTTCATTCTTTTAGGTATATGCCCATTCTTTTAGGTATATACTATTCTTTTAGGTATATAGTAGTTTTCTCTGTAGTTGTCGGAGAAATGTCCATACTGTTTTCCATAATGGCTGTACTAATTTATTGTCCTGCCAAAAGTGTTGGAAAGTTTCCCTTTCTCTGCATCTTCGCCAGTATCTTTTATTCT
>NW_007727557.1:361468-363430 GCF_000696425.1 Galeopterus variegatus
CATAATTTGCAAATATTTTCTCACATTCTGAGGGTTGTTGATACTCTGTTGATTGTTTCTTTTGCTGTTCAGAAACCTTTTGGTTTGTATAAGTCCACTTGTTTAGTTTTCCTTTTGTTGCCTTTGATTTTGGGGTCTCATTCATAAAGTCTTTGCCTAGTCCTACATCCTGGAGTGTTTCCTCTGTGTTTTCATCCAAGAGTTCTGTAGTTTTGGGTCTTATATTTAAGTCTTTAATCTATTTTCAGTTGATTTTCATATATGGTGAGAGTTACAGGACTAGTTACATTTTCTTACATATGAATATCCAGTTTTTCCAGCACCATTTATTAAAGAGACTTTTCTTTCCCCAATGTATGTTCTTGGTGCCTTTGCCAAAGGTCAGTTGGCTGTAAGTATGTGGATTAATTCCTGGGTTCTCTCTTCTGTTCCATTGGTTTGTGTAACTGTTTTTGTACCAGTAATAAGCTGTTTTGCTTACTATAGCTTATTATAATTTGAAGTCAGGTATTATAATGCTTATATTTATTTATTTGCTCAGAATTTCTTTGGCTATTTGGGGTATTTTGTTGTTTTACATAAATTTTAAGATTGTTTTTTCTCTTTCTGTGAAGAAATGTCATTGGTATTTTGGTGGAGATTGCGTTTAATTGGTAGATTGCTTTGAGTGGTATGGACATTTCCACAATGTTAATTCTTCCAATCCAAGAGCATGAAATGTCTTTTCATCCTTTTGTACCCTCTTTATTTTCTTTCATCAGTGATTTGTAGTTTTTGTTGTAGTGATCTGTTACATCTTGATTAAATTTAGTCCTAGGTATTTCATTTTTTACTGACTATTGTAAATGGGCTTGCTTTCTTAACTCCTTTTTCTGTAAGTTGCTTGTTGGAGTATAAATATATGGTTGATTTTATTATATTGATTTTGTATCCTGAAACTTTACTGAATTCATTTATCAGCTGTAAGAAGTTTTTAGTAGGATCTTAAGGTTTTTCTATGTATAGGACCATGTCATCTGCAAACAAGAACAATTTGACTTTGTCTTTTCAAATTTAGATGCCCTTTATTTCTCTTGCCTGATTGATCTGGAGTGTACCATCAATAGTAAGTTATACAGGACTAGTGAGAGTGGGCATCCTTGTATTGTTCTCGTTCTTAAAGGAAAGACTTTTAGCTCTCCCCCACTTAGGAAGATGGTGGTGGTGAGTTTGTCATCTATGGCTTTTATTGTGTTGACATACTATCCTTATATAGCTAATTTGTTGAGAGTCTTTATCATGATGGGATGTTGAATTTTATCAAAAGCTTTTCTGCATCTTTTGGGGTGATGATATGGTTTTTGTTCTTGATTTCGTTGATGTCGTATATCATATTTATTGATTTGTTTATGTTGAACCATCTTTGCATCCCTGGGATGAATTTCACTTAATCATGATGTATAATCTTTTTTATGTGCTATTGTATTCTATTTGGTAATATTATGTTGAGGATTTTTGCATCTATGTTCATCCAGGATATTGGCCTGTAGTTTGTTGTTGTTGTATCATTGTCTGATTTTGGTTTTGGGGTGATACTGGCCTTGTAGAGTGAGTTTGGGAGAATGGTCTCTGTTCAATTTATTGGAATAATTTGAAAAGAATTGGTGTTAATTGTTCATTAAAAGTTTGGGAGAATTCAGTAGTGAAGTAATCTGGTCCTGGGCTTTTCTTTGTTGGGGGACTACTGATGACTGCCTTAAACTTGTTGCTTGTTATTGTTCTATTCAGGTTTTTAATTTTTTCTTGGTTCAGTCTTGATAGTTCATATGTGCCCCACATTTATTCATTTCCTCCTGGTTTTCAAATTTGTTGGTCTATAGATGTTCATAATAGTCTCTAATGATTCTTTTATTTCTGTGTTATCAGTTTTATTGTCCACTTTTGCATTTCAGATTTTTGTTATATGAGTCTTCTGTGTCTTCT
>NW_007727557.1:364016-365444 GCF_000696425.1 Galeopterus variegatus
TTTTTTTTTTTTTTTTTTTTTATTTGTCCTTTTTTGAGACCGGCTGCACCGCGCTCAGCCAGTGAGCGCTGTGAGCTCACAGGTCATCCCTATATAGGATCCGAACCCGCGGCGGGAGCCCCCAACGCCACACTCTCCCGAGTGCGCCACGGGCTTGGCCCACAATTTTACTTTTTAAAAAATTTGTTGAGACTTGGTTTGTGACCAAACATGTGGTCTGTCCTGGAGAATTTTCCATGTGATGATGTGAGGGAAGTATGTTCTGTAGCTGTTAGATGAAATGCTATGTAGATGCCTGCCAGTCTAACTGTTCTATAGTACGATTTAAATCTTGTGTTTCTCTGTTGATTTGTTTCCTAAATGATATGTTCAGTGTTGAGAGACAGGTGTTGAGGTCCCCAACTAGTACTGTACTGGGATCTATTTCTTTTTTTAGGACTAATTGTGTTTGCTTTATATAGTTGGGTGCTTGTATATTGAGTGCAGATATATGTATAATTATTACATCCTCTTGCTGGATAGATACTTTTATCATTATCTAATGACCTTCTTTGCCTCTTTTTATACTTTTGGTCTACAGTCTGTTTTATCTGATATGAGAATAGCTACTTCTGCTCATTTTTGTTTTTCATTTGCATGGTATATATTTTTCCATCTTCTTCACTATTAGTTTGTTTAAGTCTTTACAGGTGAGCTGAGTTTCTTGCAGGCAGCATATAATTGGATCTAGTTTTTGAATTTATTCAGCCAGTCTATGTCTTTTGAGTTGCTTGCAATTCCTTTTCAGTCACTTCATAGGTTTCCTGTTGTTTGGGGCCTGGTACTGGAGAATTATTTTATTCCTATGGGTGTGTCATATTTTCTTTTCTTTTTTTTTTTTTCTTTCTTTTTCTTATTTCTAGTATCCCAATGATGATGTCTAGGTATCTAGTTGAGCAGTTACTTCTTCTGATACTCAGGAGTAGCTTTTGAGGAGAGAGACTCCTTTCTGTAGNGAGCAGTTACTTCTTCTGATACTCAGGAGTAGCTTTTGAGGAGAGAGACTCCTTTCTGTAGATGTGTTTAATATTGACCATTGGGTACAGTGTTTTAGTTTTGGGTCTGGGTAGATGCAGTAGTATAGTCTTTGTGTGGTTACTTTGATTATATTCAACATCAGAGTTGTCTGTGAATGCCTCCATGGCCTAGGCAATGGGGCACTCAGAAGTTCCTTGCTGAAATGGGGGATACTGGGTTGGGTTGCCATGGTTGTAGGTGAAATCTAGCATTCTTGGGAAAAGTGCCTGGATGTTGCTCTTTGGCTGAGGTGGGTGACCCTGAGCAGCCTTGCTGGCTCTCCAGCTAGTGTCCTCTGACCCTGATAGTTGCTCTGCGGGTGATCTGAAAGTCCTCAGCTTAAACAGACAAGCTTGGGTGCTGTTCCTGGGG
>NW_007727557.1:366440-369251 GCF_000696425.1 Galeopterus variegatus
CTCTGCGGGTGATCTGAAAGTCCTCAGCTTAAACAGACAAGCTTGGGTGCTGTTCCTGGGGGTGTGGATTAGGACCTTAGGCTTTGAGGGGGACACTGGTGTGCTCAGAAGTCCCTCAGCTAGAGTGGATGACTCAATGGTGTCACCGGGGCTCTGGGAAGAGCCTTGTATCCACCCCAGAGGAGGCCTAGGGGTACATTGTAACTTCACTGTTGAAGTGGGCAACACTAAGTGGAGTCACTGGATTTTGTGTTGGAGAACCTGTATTCTCAGGAGGGACACTACAATGATCTACAGAACCATTGTTGAAGTGGGGTAATCTGGGTGAGAATTAGCACCTTTAGGTGGGAATCTTTGTCCCTAAGAGGCATGCTGGGACCCTCTATAGCTGTTGAGCTGGAGAGTCCACTCTGGCCGAGGTGGCTGTGTTGCAGACAGGCCCCTGTGACCCAAAGAACATTATTGGAAACCTCTGTATCTCTTCACCTGGGGTGGGCTGTCCCACACGAGGTTGCCGGGGTGGGGTGTGCTACTTTTTCCCCAAGAGAGATACAAATTCCTCTAAAGCCCCCTTGCTTGGACAGGCAGTCCAGGGTGGACTCACTGGTGCTGTAGGCATGTGTCTGTGCCTAAAAGAGGTGTACGAGTCCTCCACGACCTCTTCGTGGCTGCATGAATTGCAAGGGCACCTCATCAAAGAATGTGGGGTTGCCAGCAGTGGCTAGGTGCCCCAATTAGGCAGTTTTCTGATTACCTATTTCGAGGGTGCAGGATGCCACCTGCTCACAGGTGTGTGTAAACCTTCACAGTGATATTGTCAGAGGGGAGTGAAACTGCTGGGGGGCCAGAAAGAAATGGTCTCTGCTGTTGGGACCAATCTTAAATCTGCTACTGCTGCAGAAGCCTCAGGCACAGGAGATGGGGACAGTTTAGCTTGTGCCTCTCCCCAGGTCAATTCAAACTTGTGTGCCACCAGGATTTCTCTTCACCAGGTGTGTGGCCACAGAGACCACTCCAAGAGAGGTGTGTGGGTTCTCCTTCCTCTCCTCATGGCTATGAGTATTGTATGAGCATCCTCCAATGTAAGCAGGGTCACCAGTCATATTCATCATATTCGAATAAGCTGTTTTGTAGATTTGGAGGGTGTGCACACCAACCGCCTCCATCCTGATGATGGCACCTTCTGCAGTGGACCATCTTTTCCCAGGGTATAGGGCCAAAGCCAAGGGTCAATCCCAGTCCCAAGCTTGCCACAGCAGTCTGGGACCCAGAGGATGGGGGCAAGTTTTAGTCCATTTTGTGTTGCTATAACAGAATTACCTGAGACTGGGTAATTTGTAAAGAACAGAGGTTTATTTGGCTTATGATTCTGGGACAGCTGCGTCTGGCATGGGCCTCAGGCTGCTTCTACTCATGGCAGAAATTGGCAGGCAGCCAGTGGGTACAAGTGGATCACATGGTGACAGGAAGCAAGAGAGAGAGAGAGATGAGGTGCCAGGGTCCTTTAAACAATCAGCTCTCGTGGGAACTAATAGAGCGAGAACTCTCTCATTACTCCCTCCTCCCCCAGGGAGAGCATTAATCCATTCATGAGGGATCCGCCCCATGATTCAATCAGTTTCCAACACTGCCACATTGGGGATCACATTTCCACATGAGTTTTGGAGGGGACAACACATCCAGATTCCATCAGGGCAGCTCCATGTGAGTCCCTCCCCGAGCCAACAGCCATGCCTGCCTGCAACAGTTCCCAACACTGAGTGTGCATCTAAACAGGCAGCACATTCTTCCCTGTGGGTTGGGCCATCAACCCTCTCACCTTCCCAGGAGTCAAAAACTCCTCCTGAATCCTTGCCATTCCAGGTTAGGGGATGGGGTGGTGACGGCAGAGAATTTTTCCAATCTCTTTGTGGCTACTCTGAGTTTCTGTACTCACCAATGTCTCCACTACTCCTTCAATGTGTTACAGCTCCCTCTTTTTGTCTTCCTTGAACAAGTGTAGCTGCTCATTCTATATATTCTCTGTCTTTCTGGGAGAAATGAATAATGTCTCCTAGTCAGCTATCTCGCTCTGCCCCTGTTTTTAAATTCCTAATGATTAAAATATTTGTATTTACAATCTTGCTAAACACAAGTATAATCCCCAAAATTATAGAGTTAAAAATAAACAATAATCTAATGACTTTTAGAATGAAATTCTAGATACAATAATAGAATAATTAATACCCCAAGAATTTGAGATAATATGAATAAAGAGAAAAGTGAAAATAGTGATCATAAATAAGTGAGATAAATGAAAAAGAAAACACAGATTTTAAAAAATCAATAACTGGAAATACATAAATAAAACTAAATAAAACATAAATTTTTAAAAATTAAAACTCGTGGGTTAAAGAGCAAATTAATCTCAGATAAAAATCTGTTAATGAACTAGAATATATATATGAGATCACTCAAAATGCAACAAAGAGTGAAATAAGGCTACAGAAAATGGAAACAGGAGATATAGATAATAGAATCAAAATGGTCAACACAGAAGGAGAAATTAGAAGAAATGAGGAAGAGAGACTAACTTAAAAATTTCCACAATTAACGAAAAACTTTTATATTCAAAATGAAGATGTATATATAATCTGAAGCATGTTGATTAAGGAGAAATCCACAGCTATACATATTGTAGTGAAAATGCAAAGAACCTGCAGTTACACAGATAATTTCAGAGAAGGCAACTAAATGTCTCAGATGTGTGTGTGTGTGTGTGTGTGTATATTAATGAGTGTGTGTGTGTGCATGCTCATGTGTAGTGTTTAC
>NW_007727557.1:369325-373822 GCF_000696425.1 Galeopterus variegatus
ACACAGATAATTTCAGAGAAGGCAACTAAATGTCTCAGATGTGTGTGTGTGTGTGTGTGTGTGTATATTAATGAGTGTGTGTGTGTGCATGCTCATGTGTAGTGTTTATGTGTGTATATGCTTGTGTCTGTGCCTGTCTTCTCACCAACCATCACCTGGTGCTTGAAAGATTAATGCAACCTGAAAAAGCAAAATTCTGGAAGCAAACTGTGTAGGCTACCCACACTATATTGTACACAGCACATTTTATTTAAAAATTTCAGACATTATGTATATGCTTTTAAATATTTTCGAGAGCATGTTTAATTTTTAGCAATTTCTATATCTCTGCAACTCCAGAATATGATTACTCTGATTACTTAAATATGCAAGTATTAAAGCATGTCGTTAAAAGGAAGTACTATTTTTCTACGTCTTTAGATCTTCATTGATCAAATGTATAGATATTTTCTTTTGCTTTGGTTTGTAAATAATTCAACCAATGCTTAGTTATAAATGGCCCCTTCTGAAATGTTGTTGCAATTTGGTGCCCAGGGCAGCTCGACGGGCTGAATTTTATTTGTGATTAAACATATTTTTTTCAGAGGCAAGTAAACATTTGACATAAGACACTGCTTGCTTGTTCAGCTCTAAAAGCTTTGTAAAACAAAAGTAAACTATTTGATATATTTTGCTTATGAGTTATTTGATTATAAATTAGTAAGCACACTAATTTAATCTCCTGAAATTCATCAAATTATTTAATCTTTATTAAGGGGTTGTTATAGTCTATTAAACAGTAATTCTTCAATAGCAAAGGAATATATGGTCCACTTCTCTCTTCATATATATTAAAGGCTTCACTAATTTTGCACACTATTCTGGAAAATAAAGAGGAGGAAAAGGTGGGGCAAGATGGGGGACTAGAGGTGTGCAATGATCAATCCTCCCACAGAAAAGGACCAGAGCAAGGAATGAACAGCTAAGTATGTGGGAAGCATCAGTGGGAGAACGTGGGAGGGGAAAGGGAGACCAGTGAGGACCCCATGGATCATGTAAACCAAGCAGGATGGTGTAGAAAAGAGAAACAGGCATGCAGCTTCAGCCAGCACCACGTCTCTGCCACCTGAGTCAGTCAGGAATAATTCTCCCTTGGATTAAAATAATCTGATCGGCCCTGAGAACTTCCTAGTGATAGCCCTGCTTTTGCCCCAGCTCATCTCTACCACCATAGTATATGCCTGTGCCATTGTCTACTCCCAGAACCATGGCCCTTCTCCCCACAGAGGTGTTGGTCCCATGTAGCACACACCACTGAGCAGCCCACACCAGCCCATCTGAACCCAAATACCTGGGCACCTGCACAGCCCCACCCACCCATCTGGATATAGCCATCCAGCTGTCCATATGGCCCAACTACATGGCCCTCTGTGAAGCCCCACCCACCCCCACATGGGCCCAGCCATTTAGCTGCCTGTGTGGATCCAGCTGCCCATGTTGCAAATGTGGCTTTACCTGCCTGCATGGGCCCAGCCATCTAAACGCCAATGTGGGCACATCCACCAGGTCACCAATGCATACCCACTCACCTATGCAGGACCAGCCACCCAGCTGCCCACCCACCCATGCAGCACCAGCCTCCTATGTGGGCTCTGCTGTCTGGCCACCCATGCAGCCCCGACTACCCCAGCTGTCTGCATGGCCCCACCCATCCAGCCACCTGCATGGGCCCACTCATCTGCGTGGGCCAAGACATTTAACCACCACACAGACCAAGACAGCCAGCCACCCAAACAGTCCCAGCAATCACAGCTGCCCACATGGCCCTACCTGCAGTTGTGGGCCCAGCTATCCAGCCACCTGTACAGTCCCAGATGCCCCAGAAACCCCATCTGCCCATGCGACCCCCACTCCCGCCTGCATGGGACAAGCCGCATGCATGGCCCGAACCACAGACATAGGTGTTGTTGCCACACAGAACTACAGAGTCTACCCAAACCACTGAGTCTGCCTGGAACAACTGAGTCTACCCAGAATTACTGAGAATACTGAGTCTACCTGGAACCAAAACTGAAACACCCCACCAAACAGGCAATATATAACAAATCTACAAGAGGGAGTCTGTCTCCTTGAAAACCACCTAGAGTAATGGAAAAGCAACCATAGGCCAGAAGAGAATGGGACAATATTTTGAAAGTACTAAAAGAAAAATACTGCCAGCCAAGAGCAGTATACCCAGCAAAGCTGTCATTCAGAAATGAAGGGAAATAGTACATTTCCAAGACTAACAAAAGCTATGGGAGTTCACCACCACATGACCAGCTCCACAAGAAATACTTAAGGGAGTCCTGTACCTAAAACCCCCAAATAATAATCACCCCCATGAATACATGAGAATCATCCCCATGAATGCACTAGCAGAGCACATATGATATCTCATAGAAGTGGTGAATAGAAAAGTGATTACCAGAGGGGAGGAAGGGTGGAAGGTAGGGGAGGATGGACGAGGTTAAAAAGTTACAGTTAGAAAGAATAAGTTATTCTTATTATATAAGAATAACTATAGTCACACAGTAGGGTGACTATAGTTAACAGTAATGTATTGTATATTTCAAAATAGCAAAAAGAGGGCATTTTGAATGTCCTAACCATAAAGGAATGATAACTCTGAGAATCTGAGGTTATGCATATGCCTCTTACCCTAATTTGATTATTACAAATTGTGTACATGTATTGAAACATCACACGGTACCCCATAAACACATACAATTATGAATCGATTAAAACTAAATGAATATTTTTTTAAAAATATGTTTAAACAGTTTTTTTAAAAAAAAGAAATCAGTTTTAAAAGACATGCAAAGAAACAGGAAGTTGTGACCCATACACAAGAAAGAAAAGCAAGCAATAGAAACTGCGTTTGAGAAGATGTCAGATATACCTGGCAGCCTTCCATGTAGTTATCATAAATATCTTCAAGAATCCCCCATCTTCCCCAAAAAACTATGCTGAAGGAAGAAAAAAGAAAGTATCACTAAATGTCTCAAAATAGGGAATATTAATAAAAAGATAAAAATTTTTAAAACATAGAATTTCTGGAGAAGAAAATTACACTAAGTGACATGACATAATTCTCCGTCTTTCTCTCTTCCGTATTATTCAAAGGGTATTAAAGAATTATTTTATTTACCTTTGAATATCTCTATGTCCAATAATTAGTAATATTTGTTCAATAATCTCTAAACATATTCCCCCACTTATTCAATTATTTATTTAATCTAAAGCTTACAGTATGGAGAGTTAACCCAAGCACTATGTATGTACTTTAATAGTGCATATCTGCATATTTAAGGTAATTAAAATATCACCTTTATTTTTCTTAACTAGAAAAAGTAAAAGTCAAATAAATCAGGTAGGTAAGCAGAGGACATTGAATGTGGTACTAACTTTAGGGTACAGAGCCTGCATTCCTTTTATTAAATAGCTTTTTTCAGTACATTTAATGAACTATTCTGCTCTTTCGTTTCCTATAGAGAGAATTGCTTCTACTCCCTTTCTTCTGCTGAAAGTTGAAAAATTAAAGTCGTGAGTTAAAGAAATAGTGTTTTGCCTCATCAATGTTAGTGGTAGGAATCAGAATTTTGTAGCAATAAACATTATTTGTTGTGTTTTATTTTAGTAAGGAAGAATTTGCTTTTACATTTTAGAAACCAAATTAACAAATTGATCACTGCCTTATATATTCATATTATCTAGATTAAATAATATTTCTAGATAAAATTAATATTACTATAGAATGTTTCTAAATTTCCAGAATTTTTTATTTAATGTAAATATATANAAAAAAATAATAAAAGCCTTAAACTTTCAAATATATACTGGACATCCCAGAATTTAATGGGCAGTAAATTCTACATTTTTCTTCTATGAAAAACTGATCTGGTATGAAAAAATACCCGGTGATGAAGATAATTAATTATACTCACAGCATTTTTCTGCAAATGAAAAAACAGAATGAACAGGTCCTTATCTTTTGGTCTCTGTAAGATCCTATATATAAAGTGGAGACAGTGAAACTTTATCTTAATTATATTTTACATCCACTTGTTTCTTCACTTTTCAGAGAGCTTTTTTCATGTGATTATTCTAATCAGTTTGAGATGATTGATATCTCTATTCTTTTTAAATCTAGTAAATGATATGCACCTCGAGACATGTCACACTACATATAAATTCATTCAAAGCATTGACCTATTTTTTATTGTTTCTTTTTATTTATGCCTAAAAGTATTTTACAATAAAATGGATTTCTTTATTTTAGTAGTTAAGCACATGGACTGGAAACCAGATTGCCTGCTTTTAAATTGTGATTCTATTTCCTATTTTCCATGCCTCAGTCTCTTCATCTGTAAAATGGATATAGTAATAGTTCTTATCTTCTAGATAGTTATGTGGATGAAGTGTTAATATTCACAATGTTTCAAATAAGTACTAGTGCACTGTTTTCTATTTCTTCCT
>NW_007727557.1:375337-377817 GCF_000696425.1 Galeopterus variegatus
ACTAGTAACAGTATGCCTAAATTTGATTGTTGCATTTTGTATTATTGTATTATTATGATTTCACACCGCTGCTTTAGAGTTGATCATCACTGTCCCATCAAACTTCTGTTCCTCTGTTAAAAGCAGTCATACATACATCATTCTGTTGGTGATGATTATGATGGTCATGATCATGGTTATTTGTGCAATGTACTGTCTCTGGCTTTTACAAATGCCCTGTGTAAATGTCTACATAGTCATACATTCTTAAACTGTTTTGTTACAATTTACAATCGTGTAGAAAGTGATAGAGCATTGTGAATATCATACTGTTAACTGTCTTGGTTTTAAAAAGAAACATGTGCATCCTATTTACTGCTAACAGAAATGTTTGATCCACTGTTACTGTTTCCATGTGTCCTAAGAGTTGCACCACAGAAAATCATTGTGGCTGCCATACATCAAGACACTCCTGAACTCAAGGGAAACTAGGATACATTAAGATCTCCAGGTTATCCTCTGTAGTTAAAAGGGAGAAAATTTCTAGGTAAAAAACTGGAGGTTCTTTTATTTTTGAGTTTGTTACTAAACCAGATTGAAATAACTCCTTCACAAAACCAAGGAGTATAAACACTCACTAGTTCCCAGATTTGATAAAGTGATTAGCTTGTAGTTGGTGCATTAGTCAGGTAAAAAAAGATCAATATATTTTCACCCAATCTTGATTTTGATATTTCATACAACCTCATCTCCAGGAAAACTGTGGATCACTCATTCCTCATTTAATAAGAAAACAAAAAAACTGGAATAGATATGGAAAATTAGGCTTATTATCTTTGTATTTTTTAATTTCTTTAAAAAAATTATTTATTTACTTTTCTTTTTTCACATTCTAAGATGCTGCAGAGCAGTTGGTGTGGAGGAGGAGAGAGGAAAGGAAAAGGGTAGAGGGTGAAAGGATAAGGAAGGGAGGAGGGGGTATGGTCTAGGCCCAGGGCACCTCTCTCATTCCAGCAGAGGAGCCCAAGAGGCTTCCAGCAGCAGCTTGGAAGGGGGACATAGCAGAGGCCCTTGGCCCCCCCCATCCCAGCCTGGGAGACCAGGGTGCTTCCAGTGGTGGCCTGGTGGTCATCGCTGGGCTGGATGCAGACATTGTGGGATGTGGCTGAGGCCCTCTATCCTCCACCATCCCAACTCAGGAGCCATGGGTGCTTCCCGTGGTGGCTTGGTGGTTATTGCTGGTTGGAATGAAGACATGGGGGGTGCGTGGCTGAGGCCCTCCCCCTTACCCTGGCTCAGAAGCCTGGGGTGCTTCTGGTGGCTGCCTGGTGGTTGTTGCTCGGCTGGATGCAGATGTCAGGGGATGTGGCTGAGGCCCTTGGCCCCCCACTGCCCCAGCTCAGGAGCCCAGGTACTTCCGGTGGTGACTTGATGGTTGTCACTGGGCTGGATGCAGATGTTGGGGAGGTGTAGCTGAGGCCCTTTGTCCCCCCAACCCAGCTCAGGAGGCTAAGGTGCTTCCAACAGCAGTCTGGTGGTCATTGGTAGGCTGGATTGGAGGTTGGAAGGGAGAGGCTTAGACCCTCAGCCCCCCCTGACCCGCCTGGCTTGGGAGCCCAGGGAGCTTCCAGTAGTGGCTTGGTGGTCATCACTGGGCTGGATGCAGACTTTGGAGGTGCCTGGCTCAGGCCCTCTGCCTCTCCACTCTTGCTTGAGAGCTTGGCATGCTTCCAGAAACAGCCTGGTGGTTGTCTCTGGGCTGAATGAGATGTTGGGGGTGTGTGGTAGGGGCCCTTAGCTCCCCCCCATCCCAGCGTGGGAACCCTGAGGGCTTCTGGTGGTGGCTCAGTCATTGCTGGTCTGGATGCAGACACTGGGGAGGCATGGCTGAGTCCCACAACCCTCTCCCAACCCTGGCTTGGGAGCCCAGGGGGCTTCCAGTCCTTCAAGATTTTACAGGTGTTCTTTGGTGGTATTAAACCTTTATTGGTTAATATCAGAACTTTGTCTCTGGTCTGTGGGGTTTTTGTATTTTCACTCAGTTCTGTGTTGGATTATTAGCTACCCTTACCACTTAAACTCTATACTGGAACTAATTTGTTATCCTTTGCTTACTTCTAAAATGGGAGAACTCCTGTGGAGACCAGCACTTCAGCCCTGTGGTTGAGCTAAACTGCTGCTTTGCTGCTGATTATCTAGGGAAGCCTTTTTGTGCAGCTCAGGTTTTAATTATTGAACTTGTAAGCACTTTCAGATCTTTTGAGGTTAGGTACAACTGGGTTGTGTGGAAACTCTGACCTGGGCCTGAATTTTTTCAGCAAACTGCCCCCCCTGCAGTTCTATATTCCTGACCGGTCTCCACTGAATGGGCCTGTGCTGATTGGAGGGCAGATCAGCTGTCCTTGCTGTGCCCCAGTGCTCCCCCAGGGACCAGTCTCCCCTACCCCCTGCATTCTAAATAATTTCCATAGGACGGGCCATGTGCCAGTCCCTTGTGATGA
>NW_007727557.1:378542-381138 GCF_000696425.1 Galeopterus variegatus
TGGTCTCCACTGAGTGGGCCTGTGCTGATTGGAGGGCAGATCAGCTGTCCTTGCTGTGCCCCAGTGCTCCCCCAGGGACCAGTCTCCTCTACCCCCTGCATTCTAAATAATTTCCATAGGACGGGCCATGTGCCAGTCCCTTGTGATGACTCACTGGCCTCTGAGTGGCTACTTTTTTCAGTTGTGTGTGGCCCCTTGCTCCCTATAGGTCCATGGGAATCCTGTGAGAGGTCTTGCTGGCCTGGGGGCCACCAAGGCCCTCTTCTCCCCTGCAGCCTCTGGGCAACTTCATATAAAGAGCACAGCTGTTGCTTTTGCCATCTCCTGCTCCATGTGCTCACCAGGGCCAGCCTTGAAGTGGCCAGGGCTTGAAACATTTGGAGCAGTCCTTTCTTTCTCTCATCACAGCTTCTCCCACCTTCATGAACTCTGCAAGTCTCTCCTTCTTTTCCCCTAGGCTCTTGTGACCCCAGCTTGGCAGTTATTGCTTTTTAATATTTGTAAATTGGTTGATTGTGGGAGAGAGTGACACTGGGGACCGTCTCTTCTGCCATCCTGACTGGAAGTCGCATTTTTTAAAAACATATTTTTTTTTATTGATATATAATACTTGTACATATTTATGGGTACAATGTGTAGTGATCAAATCACGGTAATTGGGATACTCACCTCCTCATACATTTACCATTTCTTTTTGTAGGCAACATTCCAAATTTTCTCTCCTAGCGTCTGCTCCCGGTCTTTCACCTCTCTGTGGCCCCAGGAATTGTCACAACCTTGTTTTGAGTTCTGGGATATTCTTGTTGATAATTTTTACACTGGATAGTTTTTGGTTTTCTTGGTGGTTGAGGGGGAGTGTTGGGAGCGGGTAGTAAAGCCAGTTAGCTTCTACTATGCCATTTTGGTGACATCACCCTCCTAGGCTTATAATCTCATATTAAGACAATTAACAGTCTTCAGTGGTTTGTAGAAAGTTCTAGATGTTATTCTTCTTAATTTTACTTAGAAATTCATCACAAGTATTCTGAATATTCTTTAGAGATCATGTTTGCTATTTGTTGATATTTTAATATAAAATATTTCATACAGCCAGATTAAAATGAATGACGGTGCTTAATTTTGGAAGTGAAGAGAGACGAGTTCACAGAGCCAGGAGCTGGGAAGTAGGAGCACATCTGAGGATCAAGAACACCCCTTTCCCTTGAAAAGAGTCTGCTCTGAGAGAGTGTGGTGATCTGTTTTTAGGACTTCTTGGCTATGACAAGCCTAAGCTAAAGAGGAAACAGAGCTGTTATTTAGAGATTTCATTCAGTGAGAAGATAAGATTAGTAGTAAAGAAATAAAGAGGGGGACCCCAGCCTTTGAAGGGATATAGGGATGATTTCCCTGAGAATCTATGAAGATAAGAATACCTGTGCACTGGAGTCCTGAACTTAAGTCTCCCAGGGAAGGCGACTGATGCTGTCATTGAGATGGAAGGAAGGTGTATATAGTGCCGTGAAAAGGCAATGATTGTATGGGAAAAGATCTGTTATGTCTGGCCAGACTGGGCTTCATTGGTTTTCAATAGAAAAGCAGATTTCTTGTGGCTGTACAGTGTGATTAGCTGATTGAGCAGAAATGGACTTGGAGAGTAAGTCTCTGGTCTTAGTGGTAATCTGATTCTGGAGAAAACCTGTCAGGGTATCACCAAATAAGATGACAAAATTAAATACCCACCAGAAGGCAAGTTTCTTTACATACGAAAGAAGATACACTTCTCAAATCATATGTGTATCTTGGCCGGGATTGTACTTGGAGCAAGCACATCACAAGTATAGAACCCTGGTACCCATAGAGCCAGGAAGACTTAATTCTATTTTGCAACAGAGAACACAGCCTGCTAACAAAGGTTTAATGAGAAGAATATAACAAAGCTCAAAAATAGAAAAATGGCCTACAGTATTTTTAAATTATTGCAAGCTTTGATTTTAAGTTATTATTTCTTATATTTTGGATATCAAAAATGAGCTACTTATTCAAGTACAGAGTTCCATTGTCTAAAGGCCTCAAGTGAGCATATTCTCCTCAGTTCAAGTTTTTCTGATCACTGATATCTTGATTTAATCAGTCTCCACAGAAATTTCAGAAGGCAATTCCAATAATTATATAAGACTTGTGGTGATTATTAAGGGCTCTAATATTTTATTTCAAATACTTGAAATACAACATATTAGCTTTGATGAAAAGTACAACATATTAGCACTATAAAAGACATGTAGCCACGATGGTGGTTACTAAAGTATTTGTTGTGGCGACCTAGGTAAAAATGTCCCAGGACTAATGAAGCTGCAAGCTTTACTAAATAATATGTCCTGTGTCATTTTTTGCAGATCCTATTTGAGCTCATTGTTTTAGTGTGCTCCATAATTCTTATGAGTCTAATGTAATGATTTCATAAAAAATGGAAAAATTTGTTTAAAAACATATACTGAATGTTTCAAAACAATACTGGTTTTTATCAAAGGAAATCATGTTAGATGAAAAAGCAGAGAAATTGGTTCAAATGAGAAATGCTGTCACATTTCAAAAGGTGCTATAGAATAATTGATAGCAG
>NW_007727557.1:381988-383201 GCF_000696425.1 Galeopterus variegatus
CAACCAACAAATATTTATGAAACAAACATAATATTGAAGGCATTATCTCAAGTGCTATAGGAAATGTAAACATGTATAAACTTAATTCCTCCAAGGAGCTTACCAGCTTGTTGTAAGACAACTACAAATAGACGACTTCTACATAAGTGTAACTTTTATTGAATGGCCTGAACTCCATAGGGCATAATTGAGAAAGAACTTTACCTTTCTAGCACCATCACCTTAAAATATGCTGCCAGATCTCCCTTGCACAGTTGATGACCCTTTACAGACACTTTCAAATAATTAAAAAGTTTTATTTTCAGGTATTAAAACGTCTACTCAGCTTGGGCCACCAAAATGCATGCATCTTTCCTCTGCTGATGACATTGTAGGCAACTCTAAGTAATCTCTTTCTTCATTTATGGCTCCGAATTCCTGGTAACACATATGGGTTTCTCCTGAGAATTGTTTCATGCTCAACTCCAGCAATGGCACAGGCCAGTTTTTTGAATATCTATAGGTTAGCAAACATACAGCCAGGATATGAAATACATATCCACCCCTTTGCAGATAATCCCAATTTCATTACCTCATCTAACTTGCTTTTGTTGGCAGGAAAAGCCATAGAATTCTTTAGTCCTATGAATTTAATTCAAAATTCTCCTCATTAGATCCCTAGCCTTCTCTTATAAAGGCTAATTGTAGGGTGTGTGAGAAATTGATCAGAAAACCAGTTGGGTTATCTCTTAATAAATCCCCCAGAATGTATGTAGGGCTTTATTTAGAATTCAGGATATTTATCATCCATTGCCTTCCGCTTTGAGGGGTTAGCTACAATTCTGGTATAACACAGAATGTTCTATTGCACATTGTATTATAATAATTTTAGGTAAATAAAGAAGCTGGCTGCCTTTACATACATCACAGAAACCGTTTTGCCTAAAAGTTAATCATGTATAAACCTCAAGACATCTTATTTACCTTCCAGGGCCCTGTGTCCCATTATGTATTTATAATTTTGTAATCTTTTCCTTAAAGCTCTCCCCAAAATGTATAAGCTTCAGGATCTACAAAATTTTGATCTACCCCTAAGAGTGCATGATTAGTTGAAGACCATAAGTTCTCTAACTTGAGCAATGACAAAGTCACCAGCTGAAGCTTTCTTGGAAGGTTTTATAGAGAAGAAATTTGAAGATTCCACATTTTATTAACAGAGAGATACAATCCAACT
>NW_007727557.1:383660-386808 GCF_000696425.1 Galeopterus variegatus
GTTTTATAGAGAAGAAATTTGAAGATTCCACATTTTATTAACAGAGAGATACAATCCAACTAACCTAAAGACTTAACGGAGACCTTATTAAAGCCCTTAGTCCACTCTACAGATCCTATACAGAGCAAGATTTTTTGAGAACTCTTGGAAATAGCAGAATATCTGAACAAAAGCCTCTCTCTACAATATCACCAATAATAATCTTTATTTGAGATTAATAGGTCATAAAAATCTATTACCTTGTGTCATGGGTAAAGCAGCAGTATATATACTCTCACCGCAAATCATTTGGTCATTTTATTTGATCCTTAATCATAAATGACATTTGAGGAATCGTTTGCATTATATAGATGCCAAGGGATCCTATTTTTATGCTAAATTTAATTTCATATGCATCAATTACTTGTGAATTTTTTCACATGTGTTTTTATGATATCTCAACTTGTAATTTTATTGATATTATACTATCTTTTCCATTTTAATGAACTATCTTTCCTTCAAATTCTTTGCATCGATTCACTCTTCTTGCCCTATCTTTCTGTAGCAGTTCAGAAACAAATAAAAAACTTCAAAAGCCATTTGGTTTTGGTTTTACTTCTGTATTTCTTCCTCCTTGGACATTATTTTTTTCTACTGATTTTTTTTTAAGGTAACTTTCAATTTGCTTTGAAATGCTTCCCTTTTATGTCAAACACTTCTTTCTATCAAAAAAAAAAAGGCACTCTGTCTTTGTTTGGTTTGTCTGTGTTTATGCATTAGTGTTGCCTTGTAGTAAAATCCAAGACAAATGGGGCTTTTTGGTGTATTTACGAGGAATACAAGAAGCCTTATAATCATGAAATGACCAATGCTGCAGTGCCAGGCTCTTGTGTTGTGTTCACACAGCACCCTACTGGAAATAAGACAGGCTGCCCCTTAAATGCAAAAATTATGCAGTTTCACAAATGGGGCTTTTTGGTGTATTTACGAGGAATACAAGAAGCCTTATAATCATGAAATGACCAATGCTGCAGTGCCAGGCTCTCGTGTTGTGCTCACACAGCACCCTACTGGAAATAAGACAGGCTGCCCCTTAAATGCAAAAATTATGCAGTTTTTCACTTTCTCCTGAACACATTAATCTCTCTGCATATCAAGGAGATACTGCTTCTGTCTGCTTTCCCTATCTCATCAAAAAGCCTTTTGGCCATTTATATTCTAGAAATGTGACAAACCATGAATTTGGGGTCTGGAGTCTGCCAAGACTATAAGAAATATGAACGTGGGGTAAAAAAAAAAAAAAAAAAGACTGTCATAATCATCATTAAAACAGAGTATCAGAAATGGATCATTTAGATTTGAGAACCCAAAGGACTCACATAAACAACTCTATGATAGGAAGTTGGCTGTTTATTCATTAATGCACATTAAAATGATGAAACATTTCTTGTGGTATTTCTCTCTCTCACAAAAAAATCCTGCCTCTAAAAAAGTTCTGTGCTTCATGTTTTAATAGAACAAATACAGATAGATATGTTATGGTAAACATATATGTATATGTATATAATTATATATGCTGGCAGCAATACAATAGAGCATTTATGCATAATATGAAGCATTTTGTTAAATTAAAAAACAAACAAAACTAAATGAAACTTTTTCTAACTTTGAGAAACAGACTAATTCAGAAGCTTGATATCCAGTCATCTAGGATTGGTTTCTGTTATTCTTTTATGAAGATCTGAGGATATAAAATATATCCTATCTTTATACTAAAAATTCATTCATGTTTTCTAGACTTTGTTTTATTATCTAACATATGAAGAGTATATCCAGTATCTGAAGGCTGATGCCAAGCTTATTATCAAAGCAAAGATAATGAAAGTGATACTGCCTTCTAAAATCATGTAAGCAACAGCAAAAGCCTTGGGCGAACTAGTTTAATTTTGTCTCTGCTCTCTCTCCAACTTATGAAGTCACATTACATATTAAAACTCTTCGTGTTCGTTTTCATAGAAAATAACTAAAAACTTGTATCTTTAGAGAGTGTAATAAAGTGTTTTCTAATCACAGATTTGTGGTGTGTTCTCGATATGTCACTCCTCTAATTGAATGCCTTAAAACAGCAATTGCAATGCTCTAAATCTAATTTATTAAAGTGACAATAATGGAATTAGAAGATGAATACTTGGATGAAAATCTCTTCTCTAAATGAAGAATAATTATTCATGCTGGAAAATTATTAGAAACAATTTTAAGCGTTTCTAATAACATAGTAGGTAATTCATTATATTCAATGTAGTTAAAAATATTTACCACCTACTAATTCTTGCAAAATTCAATATAGCCTGAAGGTAAGATTGGTGAGGAAATATAAATGTTATATTAGAGTTTACTTTAGAGTTGAAATGAATCAGTAATAATCTAGTCTAACCTTCTCATTTTATTTAGGAGTAAACCAAGTCCCAGAGAAGTTAAAACCAAATAAGTAAAAAGTTGTATCAATAAATAGTCTGTGGCATTACTAAGATGAGAAGGCAGTACACCCAGCTCCACTCTTGGAAGCACAGAGTTACTTCCATACCTTCACCCAGGACTTATCACTGAGGCAAAATTGAGAGCAGAGGTTGGTCAGTTCACAAATGAAGGGTTGGTCATAGAGAAAGGCAACTCTCCTTGAACTTTCTCTACACCTAGAGTAAGCTCTTCATCTCAGAAAAAGGTGGACCACATTGTTTATCATAACATACAAACTCCCATAACTTGAATAGCCCTTCTTAAAGTCTATCTAAATTTCTGTAAATTATAAAATTGCTGTTTATCCTACCACTTCCCTCCCCAAATTGAAAGCAATCTAAATGTTCAGTTGTTGGGACTGAATTGTGATTTATCTAGATATTGCAGCCACTAAAACTGCTGTGGATCTAGATGCCCAGTAGCTTAGCCTTTTTCTTTTCTGTTCACATACCCAACAACAATGTATATACATGTGCATCAAAATAAATGTGCAGGAACATTCATAGCAGTTTTATTCACAGCAATAGTTAAATGGAAACAATCCTAATGTCCAGTAACTTTATTTTTTTATTTTTTATTTTTTATTTTTTATTTTTTTCCTTTTTGTCTTTTTTACTGACCGGCAATGGGATCGCAACCCTCGGTGTTGCAC
>NW_007727557.1:387999-401161 GCF_000696425.1 Galeopterus variegatus
CCATGCTCCCAAGTGGCGCACTCTCCAGTGCGCCACCAGGCCAGCCCAGTAGTAACTTTAATATGAATAAATAAATTCTGGTTTATTTGTGTAATAAAATAGTACATAGCAATGAAAATGAACAGACTTCAGCTATACCCAACAACACTGATGTACCTCAAAAACCCAGTGTTTGGTCAGAGAAACCCAACAGCAAAGGATAAATACTGTACACATATATATAATGCTCTATGAAGGTCAATTTCCTACTCTCCTACAGGGAGTAACATTCTAAAGGCAAGAGTACATATAGGGATTTATTAGCTACATTTTCTACTGATAAAAAAAATAGTCACAATTAAAAGGTAGGGACCTAGAGTTAAAAGATAAATGATAATAGAAAGATAAGAAAATGACATATAAAAGGATTTAAAGACAAACAATATATAATTTTCCCTCCTTAATATTTTCTGCAGGTTTACACTGGCTATTCAGGTTCTAACGAGGTAGTATGGAAGTTTCTTATTAAATTATTAGCAAAATAATCCTACAGGCTAAAAAATTGTTCTCCATCTTATTAAATTAAAATGAGACATAGAAGTGATTGTTTTCAATGATACCTCAAAGATTCCTCCATGTTCAGTGAGACATATGGGGCATTTGTGATCCACTATACTCATCCCCATTCAAGAGTGACCATTCTATTTCTGCTTTTCCAGAATAGAATCTTGACAGATGTAATCATTCAGCCAACATTTTTAAACACCTACTAATTAACATTCATTCTTCCAGCATACAGTGGTGAATAGGACCAAATCTCAAAGCTCATTTGTCACTGTGGAGCTGGAGGAGGGTAGGGGAATAATAGACAAATGAGAAAAAAAAAAGGATAAGATAATTTCAAACAGCAATGAGTGCTATAATGA
This sequence comes from Galeopterus variegatus, assembly GCF_000696425.1. NCBI lineage: Eukaryota > Metazoa > Chordata > Mammalia > Dermoptera > Cynocephalidae > Galeopterus > Galeopterus variegatus. The sequence continues at coordinate 388,905 of NW_007727557.1, forward strand.
TAATTTAGTGGGTTAATTGGATATGAATTACCAGTGAGGGAGGGGAAGAAATAATTTGATAGTGGCATCTTTGAGGACTTTTGTCTAGGATGTGAGTAATAAGAAGAGGAAAGGCATTTGTAATCCTGAAGAAGGGGCACATCAAGTAGAGGGAACCACACTGGAAATATCCCTGAGGAAGACATGATCTCGGTGTGATCCACAAACAAAAGGACAGTGTCTCAGTCCATTTTGAGCTTCTATAACAGAATGCCACAGACAGGGTAATTTATAAAAAACAGAAATTTATTTCTCACAATTCTGGGGACTGGAAAGTCTCAGGTCAAGGTGCTGGCGTCCTGGTGTCTGGGACGGCCATTCCCTTCTTCCATGATGGCGCCTTGCATGCTGCCTTTTCTGGAGGAGAGGAAGGCTGAATCTTCTATATGGCATAAGATGGGAGGGCCAGGAGAGGCAACAGAGGGCCGAACACACCTTTTGGCAGTAATCCCAACCATAAGAGAGGAATCTCCATGGCCTAATCACCTTTCAAAGATCCTACCTCTTAACACTGTTATAATGGCAATTAGATTTTAACATCAGCTTAGGAGGGGGCGAACATTCAAACCATAGCAAAATGCTAAAGTGGATAAAAATGAGAGTAATGGAGAGGTAGATGACAATCTAATGATGCATTCTTACAGTTCACACAAAGGGATACATGTCAAGTTGTAGCCATGTTATGTAAAATCATGTCTTAAATCTTCATTATTTTTAGTTCCTAGGGAAAATTAGAAGAAATGCTACAAAAGATTTCAAACTTAATTTTAGGGTCAGTATTTCATCCACTCTTGGGTGTTTGGGTTAGTCTAGATGGGGTACTTGCCATGTGGTCAGTGTTTTAAGATCCCATATAAGGAGTGTCCAGAGAGGAGAAGAGCAGCCCTTCATCCAGATGGTCAGAGAAAAATGTGGTATCAGTATATTGAGTAATTATCAAGATTTCAAGGTGAGCTTGAAGTATTAGAACAGGTCAGGAAAAAGGTAGGGAGGATTGGGGGAAATTCCTATGTGTTTAGCTAACATTCCTGGTTTGAGCACCTGATCTGTGGATGTATAGAAATGAGTTAAAGAGAAGAGAGAAGTAAAGAAGACTAAGTGTAGTGGTTAATTATATGTGTCAACTTGGTTAGGCTATGGTGCTCAGTTGTTTGATCAAACAGTAGTCTGAATGTTGCTTTTGAAGGTATTTTGTAGATGTGATTAACATTTACAATCAGTAGACATTAAGTAAAAATGATTACCCTTGGTAATGTGAGTGGTCCTCATCCAACTAGTTGAAAGCCTTAAAAGCAAAAGCTGAGGTTTTCCAGAGAAGGAATTCTTTCTCAAGACTGTAACATAGAAATCCTGCCTGAGTTTCTGAGCTTCCAGCCTGCCTGGCTCCCTTCAAAGTTTAGACTTGCCAGCTACCTCCAAAATAGCATGAACCAGTTCCTTAAAATCTCTCTCTCTCTCTCTGTATGTATATGTATGTGTGTGTGTGTGTGTGTGTGTGTGTGTGTATATATATATACACATTCATTGGCTATATTTCTCTAGAAAACCACGGCTGATACACCAAGAAAAAGCCTGTAATGCAAGGTTCTCTTTGATTTTCCTGGTTGCCTGAAGGAAGTAGAAAACTCTGACCCACTTTTACTTTTCCCTGTCGAGGTCTAGAGCAGAGCCAGCCTCGGTCACTCACTCCACATCCCCCTTCCCTTAAGTTTCTCATGGGATCTTGTTGAGCACTGAAAAATGAAAGCTCACACCTCACTGGCCAGAACTAGCTTCATGACCCTGCCCAACAAGAAGCCCAGTTTGTTTTGTTTTTGATCTTAGGGGGTACATGGCATATCTATATCTGTTGTACCACTCTTCTCTACTATTGAAATGTAAATTATTGGCATTAACAAATTCTCTCCAGGTAAGTGAGGTACAAAGTTCAACATTTATCTAGTAGATTCACTTTGGGATCTCAGCAATCCAGACTGATAAGATGCCAGAAAGGATAAAGAAAATATTAATAAAATATATAAACATCTGTATCTCTCCCTACTGAATTTAGCTTTTAATTAAAAGCAATATTTCCTAAGTCCTTTCAATGTACCCTATGTATTCCAAAAGCCAGGTTCTACATATCCAAATAAAAATGGGATAGAGGAATCTTAATTATTTAAATTGGCTGTCTGCAGTAACTCAAATTACCTTTCTCTTCTTTGGCTGAGCATTGCTGGCCATTGGTTGGCGAGGGGCAAAATGTAAGCATACCCAAATTAAATCAAGCTCAGAATTTAAGGAGTGATTGTTTATTAGTTTGTTAGAAGAAATTAAACCTAAAATAATTTTGCTTTTTACATATCTGAATTTGAGGCAATATGCTTAGTGATGAGGAGCACAGGCTCTGAAGCCCAACTCTCTGGACTCAAATCCTGTCTTCACATTACCTGTGGGACCTTAGACACTTTACGTAACCACTTCCTGCCACAACTTCTAAACCAATAAAATGGGGATAACATTAACACTTACCTCATAAGCTGATTGTGAGGGTAAAACACCCCAAACACTATGTAGAATATAGTAAATAAACTATTAGCTTTCATTATTAGATACTGTCTAATACTTACTAATGCTTTTTTTCCCTTTTTTAAATTTTATACTTGAAACATAATTGACTATACATATTTTGGAGGCACAGAGTTGATTATCAGTATTCGTGTATAATATATGATTATCAAATCAGTATTATTAGCGTATTCATCATTACAAATTATAATCATTCTTTGTGTCCATTACCCAATTTCTCCATAACCCACTTCCCCCTCCCCATTTCCCACCTCTAGTGACCACAGATCTGTTCTCTCCTTCTGAAAGTTCAGTGTATTATTGTGGTTTCCTTCCTTCCTTCCTTCCCTCCTTCCTTCCTTCCTTCCTTCCTTCCTTCCTTCCTTCCTTCCTTCCTTCCTTCCTTTCTTGAGGACATGCAACATTTCTCTTTCTGTGGCTGGCTTATTTCACTTAAAATAATTTTCCCCAAGCTCGTCCATATTGCTGTGAATGGCAGAATTTCACTCATTTTTATGGTTGAGTAGTATTCCATTCTGTACATATAAACCACATTTCCCTTATCCAATCATCTGTCGATGGACATTTAGGTTGGTTCCGTATTTTGGATGCTGTAAATAGAGCTGCAGTGAACATGGGAGTGCAGGCATTCCTTCAACATGTTGATTTCCATTTCTTTGGGTGTATACTGAGCAGTGGAATTGCTGGATCATATGGTAGTTCTATCTGTAGTTGCCTGAGAAACCTCCATACTGCTTTCCATAATGGCTGTACTAATTTACAGTTCCACCAACAGCACAGAAGTGTTCCCCTTTCTCCAAATCCTCTCCAGCATTTGTTATTCTCAGTCCTTTTGATAATAGGCAGTCTGGCTGAGGTGAGGTCATACCTCAATGCGTGTGTGTTCTTTTTTATTGATTATGCATATTCATGGGACACAAATCTGACTCTCACCACCTGTGTCCAAGATGTGATGATCAGATCCATACTATCAGTATGCCCATTACCAAAAATTGCCATTAGTCCTTGTATTCCTCATTCAACCTCTCCCTGACCTCCCTCCCCCCACCCCACCCCTCTACTCAAGCAACTGTAGGTATGTTCTCTCCCTCTACCAGTCCAATGCACCACTGTGGCCTTTCTTTCTTTCCTTCTTTCTCTCTTAGCTCCCACTTATGAGCGAGGACATGTAGTGTTTTTTCCTCTGTGCCTGGTTTATTTCACTTAGCATAATTTTCTTCAAGCTCATCCATCTTGCTGTGAATGGCAGAATTTCACCCTTTTTATGGCTGAGTAGTATTCCATAGTGTATATATACCACATTTCTTTATCCAGTCTTCCATCAACAGACATTTAGGTTGATTCCATATCTTGGTTATTGAAAACAGAGCTGCAATTAACATGGGAGTGCAGGTATCCCTTCAACGTGATGATTTCCATTCTTTGGATATATACCTAGAAGTGAGATTACTGGATCATATGGTAGTTCTAGCTGTAGTTTGAGAAACCTCCATACTGTTTTCTGTAGTGGCTGTACTAATTTACAGTCCCACCAACAGTGTAGGAGAGTTCCCTTGTCTCCACATCCTCATCAGCATTTCTTATTCTCAGTCTTTTTTATTATAGCCAGTCTAACTGGGGTGAGATGTTACCTCAATGTGGCTTTAATTTGCATTTCCCTGATGATAAGTGATGTTGAGCATTTTTAAAGTAACTGTTCACCATTTGAATGTGTTCCTTCAAAAAATGTAAATTCAGCTCCTTTGCCCATTTTTTAATTGGATTATTTGTTTTTTCATTGTATACTTGTTTGAGTTCCCTGTATATTCTAGGTATTAATCTCTTGTTGGATGTATAGTTTGCAAATAGTTTCTCCCATTCTGTAGGCTGTCATTTCACTCTGTTGGTTATTTCTTTTGCTGTGAAGAAGCTTTTTAGCTTGATATAATCCCACTTATTTATTTGTTTGTTTGTTTGTTTTGTTGCTTGTGCTTTGGGGCTCTTATTCATAAAGTCTTTGCTCAGTCCTACGTACTGAAGTGTTTCCCCTATGTTTTCCATTAGTAGTTTTATAGTTTCACGTCTTACACCAAATATTCAACCAAAAATGAAAACTACAGGCCAATATCTCTGATGAACATAGACACAAAAATCCTCAACAAGATACTAGTAATCAGAATATAGCAACACATTAAAAAATTAGACACCATGGCCAAGTGAGATTCATCCCAGTGATATAAATATGGTTCAACGTANTTTGAGGACTTTTGTCTAGGATGTGAGTAATAAGAAGAGGAAAGGCATTTGTAATCCTGAATAAGGGGCACATCAAGTAGAAGGAACCACACTGGAAATATCCCTGAGGAAGACATGATCTCAGTGTGATCCACAAACAAAAGGACAGTGTCTCAGTCCATTTTGAGCTTCTATAACAGAATGCCACAGACAGGGTAATTTATAAAGAACAGAAATTTATTTCTCACAATTCTGGAGGCTGGAAAGTCTCAGGTCAAGGTGCTGGCGTCTTGGTGTCTGGGACAGCCATTCCCTTCTTCCACAATGGCGCCTTGCATGCTGCCTTTTCTGGAGGAGAGGAAGGCTGAATCTTCTATATGGCATAATGGGAGGGCCAGGAGAGGCAACAGGGGGCTGAACACACCTTTTGGCAGTAATCCCAACCATAAGAGAGGAATCTCCATGGCCTAATCACCTTTCAAAGATCCTACCTCTTAACACTGTTATAATGGCAATTAGATTTTAACATCAGCTTAGGAGGGGGTGAACATTCAAACCATAGCAAAATGCTAAAGTAGATAAAAATGAGAGTAATGGAGAGGTAGATGACAATCTAATGATGCATTCTTACAGTTCACACAAAGGGATACATGTCAGGTTGTAGCCATGTTATGTAAAATCATGTCTTAAATCTTCATTATCTTTAGTTCCTAGGGAAAATTAGAAGAAATGCTACAAAAGATTTGAAACTTAATTTTAGGGTCAGTATTTCATCCACTCTTGGGTGTTTGGGTTAGTCTAGATGGGGTACTCGCCATGTGGTCAGTGTTTTAAGATCCCATATAAGGAGTGTCCAGAGAGGAGAAGAGAAGCCCTTCATCCAGATGGTCAGAGAAAAACTTGGTATCAGTATATTGAGTAATTATCAAGATTTCAAGGTGAGCTTGAAGTATTAGAACAGGTCAGGAAAAAGGTAGGGAGGATTGGGGGAAATTCCTATGTGTTTAGCTAACATTCCTGGTTTGAGCACCTGATCTGTGGATGTATAGAAATGAGTTAAAGAGAAGAGAGAAGAAGTAAAGAAGACTAAGTGTAGTGGTTAATTATATGTGTCAACTTGGTTAGGCTATGGTGCTCAGTTGTTTGATCAAACAGTAGTCTGAATGTTGCTTTTGAAGGTATTTTGTAGATGTGATTAACATTTACAATCAGTAGACATTAAGTAAAAATGATTACCCTTGGTAATGTGAGTGGTCCTCATCCAACTAGTTGAAAGCCTTAAAAGCAAAAGCTGAGGTTTTCCAGAGAAGGAATTCTGTCTCAAAACTGTAACATAGAAATCCTGCCTGAGTTTCTGAGCCTCCAGCCTGCCTGGCTCCCTTCAAAGTTTAGACTTGCCAGCTACCTCCAAAATAGCATGAACCAGTTCCTTAAAATCTCTCTCTCCTCTCTCTCTCTCTTTCTCTCTCTCTCTCTCTCTCTCTCTGTATGTATGTATATGTATATATGTGTGTGTGTATGTGTGTGTGTATATATATATATATATACATACACATTCATTGGCTATATTTCTCTAGAAAACCACGGCTGATACACCAAGAAAAAGCCTGTAATGCAAGGTTCTCTTTGATTTTCCCGGTTGCCTGAAGGAAGTAGAAAACTCTGACCCACTTTTACTTTTCCCTGTCGAGGTCTAGAGCAGAGCCAACCTCGGTCACTCACTCCACATCCCCCTTCCCTTAAGTTTCTCATGGGATCTTATTGAGCACTGAAAAATGAAAGCTCACACCTCACTGGCCAGAACTAGCTTCATGACCCTGCCCAACAAGAAGCCCAGTTTGTTTTGTTTTTGATCTTAGGGGGTACATGGCATATCTATATCTGTTGTACCACTCTTCTCTACTATTGAAATGTAAATTATTGGCATTAACAAATTCTCTCCAGGTAAGTGAGGTACAAAGTTCAACATTTATCTAGTAGATTCACTTTGGGATCTCAGCAATCCAGACTGATAAGATGCCAGAAAGGATAAAGAAAATATTAATAAAATATATAAACATTTGTATCTCTCCCTACTGAATTTAGCTTTTAATTAAAAGCAATATTTCCTAAGTCCTTTCAATGTACCCTATGTATTCCAAAAGCCAGGTTCCACATATCCAAATAAAAATGGGATAGAGGAATCTTAATTATTTAAATTGGCTGTCTGCAGTAACTCAAATTACGTTTCTCATCTTTGGCTGAGCATTGCTGGCCATTGGTTGGCGAGGGGCAAAATGTAAGCATACCCAAATTAAATCAAGCTCAGAATTTAAGGAGTGATTGTTTATTAGTTTGTTAGAAGAAATTAAACCTAAAATAATTTTGCTTCTTACATATCTGAATTTGAGGCAATATGCTTAGTGATGAGGAGCACAGGCTCTGAAGCCCAACTCCCTGGACTCAAATCCTGGCTTCACATTACCTGTGGGACCTTAGACACTTTATGTAACCACTTCCTGCCACAACTTCTAAACCAATAAAATGGGGATAACATTAACACTTACCTCATAGGCTGATTGTGAGGGTAAAACACCCCAAACACTATCTAGAATACAGTAAATAAACTATTAGCTTTCATTATTAGATACCGTCTAATACTTACTAATGCTTTATTCCCTTTTTTAAATTTTATACTTGAAACATAATTGACTATACATATTTTGGAGGCACAGAGTTGATTATCAGTATTTCTGTATAATATATGATTATCAAATCAGTATTATTAGCATATTCATCATTACAAATTATAATCATTCTTTGTGTCCATTACCAATTTCTCCATAACCCACTTCCCCCTCCCCATTTCCCACCTCTAGTGACCACAGATCTGTTCTCTCCTTCTGAAAGTTCAGTGTATTATTGTGGTTTCCTTCCTTCCTTCCTTCCCTCCTTCCTTCCTTGAGGACATGCAACATTTCTCTTTCTGTGCCTGGCTTATTTCACTTAACATAATTTTCCCCAAGCTCATCCATATTGCTGTGAATGGCAGAATTTCACTCATTTTTATGGTTGAGTAGTATTCCATTCTGTACATATAAACCATATTTCCCTTATCCAATCATCTGTCGATGGACATTTAGGTTGGTTCTGTATTTTGGATGCTGTAAATAGAGCTGCAGTGAACATGGGAGTGCAGGCATTCCTTCGACATGTTGATTTCCATTTCTTTGGGTGTATACTGAGCAGTGGAATTGCTGGATCATATGGTAGTTCTATCTGTAGTTGCCTGAGAAACATCCATACTGCTTTCCATAATGGCTGTACTAATTTACAGTTCCACCAACAGCACAGAAGTGTTCCCCTTTCTCCAAATCCTCTCCAGCATTTGTTATTCTCAGTCCTTTGATAATAGGCAGTCTGGCTGAGGTGAGATCATACCTCAATGCGTGTGTGTTCTTTTTTATTGATTATGCATATTCACGGGACACAAATCTGACTCTCACCACCTGTGTCCACGATGTGATGATCAGATCCATACTATCAGTACGCCCATTACCAAAAATTGCCATTAGTCCTTGTATTCCTCATTCAACCTCTCCCTGCCCTCCCTCCCCCCACCCCACCCCTCTACTCAAGCAACTGTAGGTATGTTCTCTCCCTCTACCAATCCAATGCACCACTGTGGTCTTTCTTTCCTTCTTTCTCTCTTAGCTCCCACTTATGAGCGAGGACATGTAGTGTTTTTCCCTCTGTGCCTGGTTTATTTCACTTAGCATAATTTTCTTCAAGCTCATCCATCTTGCTGTGAATGGCAGAATTTCACCCTTTTTATGGCTGAGTAGTATTCCATAGTGTATATATACCACATTTCCTTATCCAGTCTTCCATCAATGGACATTTAGGTTGGTTCCATATCTTGGTTATTGAAAACAGAGCTGCAATTAACATGGGAGTGCAGGTATCCCTTCAACGTGATGATTTCCATTCTTTGGATATATACCTAGAAGTGGGATTACTGGATCATATGGTAGTTCTAGCTGTAGTTTGAGAAACCTCCATACTGTTTTCTGTAGTGGCTGTACTAATTTACAGTCCCACCAACAGTGTAGGAGAGTTCCCTTGTCTCCACATCCTCATCAGCATTTCTTATTCTCAGTCTTTTTATTATAGCCAATCTAACTGGGGTGAGATGTTACCTCAATGTGGCTTTAATTTGCATTTCCCTGATGATAAGTGATGTTGAGCATTTTTAAACTGTTCACCATTTGAATGTGTTCCTTCAAAAAATGTAAATTCAGCTGCTTTGCCCATTTTTTAATTGGATTATTTGTTTTTTCGTTGTATACTTGTTTGAGTTCCCTGTATATTCTAGATATTAATCTTTTGTTGGATGTATAGTTTGCAAATAGTTTCTCCTATTCTGTAGGCTGTCATTTCACTCTGTTGGTTATTTCTTTTGCTGTGAAGAAGCTTTTTAGCTTGATATAATCCCACTTATTTATTTGTTTGTTTGTTTGTTTTGTTGCTTGTGCTTTGGGGCTCTTATTCATAAAGTCTTTGCTCAGTCCTACTTACTGAAGTGTTTCCCCTATGTTTTCCATTAGTAGTTTTATAGTTTCAAGTCTTACACCAAAGATTCAACCAAAAATGAAAACTACAGGCCAATATCTCTGATGAAAATAGACACAAAAATCCTCAACAAGATACTAGTAATCAGAATATAGCAACACATTAGAAAAATTAGACACCATGGCCAAGTGAGATTCATCCCAGTGATATAAATATGGTTCAACGTATGCGAATCAATAAATATGATACAACACATCAACAAAATAAAGAACAAAAACCATATAATTATACCAATTGATGAAGAAAAGCATTTTACAAAATTCAGCATCCTTCATGATAAAGACTCCCAGCAAATTAGGTATAGAAGGAAAGTATCTCAACACAATTAAAGCCATTTATGACAAGTCCACCACCAACATCATCCTGAATGGAGAAAAGTGAAAGGCTTTTCCCTTAATAACAAGAATAAGAGAAGGATGCCCACTATCATCACTCCTATTTAACATAGTATTGGAAGTATTAGCCAGAGCAATCGGGCAAGGGAAAGAAATAAAGGGCATCCATATTAAAAAAGATGAAGTCAAACTGTCCTAGTTTGCAGAAGACATGATCCTGTATATGGGAAAACCTAAAGTCTCTGCTAAAAAGACGCCTAGAGCTTATTAATAATTTCAGTAATGTTTCAGGATACGATATCAATGTCCCCAAGTCAGCTGCATTTATATTCTCCAATAATGAACTAACAGAAAGAGAAGTCAAGAAAGTAAGCCCATTTATAATAATAACCAAAAATAAAATATCTAGGAATCGATTCAACCAAGGAGGTGAAAGATCTCTACAATGAAACTCCATATCACTTCTGAAAGAAATTAAAGAGAAAACCAAGAGATGGAAAGACATTCCAGAATTAGAGTAAAGAATGTTAAAATTCATATGGAACAACAAAACACCCTGAATACCCAAAGCAATCCTGAGCAAAAAACAAACAAACAAAAATAACAAAACCAACCAACCAAACAAAACACTGTAGGCATTACACCACCTGACTTCTAACTATACTACAAAGCTATAGAAAACAAAACAGCATGGTATTGGCATAATACCAATACTTTTTATTGAACAATTGCTATATCAGTTTTTTATACAGAATTCAGCTAGTTTTTTGATGGGGTTGATTATCAGTTCATAACACCTCTAACTGTTTAAGTGTATGAGGGTTCATTTTTTCTTATTTACCAATGACCAACTTAGTAGTTAACAATTGTTTAAGCATAGCTAGATTTCTTCATAGTTCCCTTTCCATCCTTTGACTTTCACTATTTTTCTTCCATTGTTGATGCACCCAGTTCCAGGTGCAAATTGTCTGATATCCCCTCTCTGCTTCCATGGCCTCATCAATCTCTTTCTCCTGTACCAGCATGAGTAGTTTTGTTGTTCTTCATTTTCTCTTCTGACTTGGTCTACTTCAGAGTAAAAGGAGTGATAATCTACACAGAGGATAATGAATACTGATCTTCCAGTTCAGCCCTAAAACACCAGTAGCAGTGGATTGAATTAGGGAAAATTCAGGTGTGAGAAAATCTAATAGTCACACTAAAAGGTGTGTTTGGTGGAGCTGTGCCTTCAGCTGTTTGAATCCTGTCTTCTTTCACAGGCCATTAAACTAAAATCATATCATGTCTGGACTGTTTTGGGCTCCATATAGTCTTCTGAAAAGGGGAAAATAATAATGTAAACATTTTGAAGTTATAGAGGCTTTGTATTAAAACACAATAAAAAAATCTATTGAGGAAAACTGAAACACTTTAGTATTATCTCTAACTTTGATTCTATCAAATTCACATAGGAGTTTATCAGTTAAAAGGCAAATATTTGAAATATTCATACAACTACCTGTAGATTTTCCTTTTGTTCCTTCACTTCAACTAGCTAAATTTTTAGGATATTTTTGCTAATACCCCATGTCCTATTTGCTAGAAGTTTTTTGTAGCCCTGATAGAGTATTCAGTCTTTAACATTTGAACATTGTGGAATCTTCAAATACAAATAACCAAACTTTTTTTTAATGAATGGAAATATCTCTAAGTTTTGAAAATCTTCTCCCCATCAGTTTTAAACATTCTGTTATTATACAATGTAAACATTAAATTGATTTCAAACTGTATGAAGTAATGGACAACATCCAGAGACTTTATTTGACATGAATATACTCATATGTCTTTCTATTCCTCTGGTTAAATAGCCTTTCCTTCACACACTTTCCCAGGCATATTATGGACTCATTTATTAAGTTCTCACAGCTCCAGTGTTTACTGTTCTCTTCTGTCCTGTCTCTCCATCTGCAAAAAGTGTAGCAATCTTGAAGACCCAGATCAAAGTTAAATTCTTCTATAAAGCCTTTCCCGATTCTATGTTAGGAAATAATTTTTCCTCCTTTAATTTTCTGATTCTTCTTAAACCTACTTAACACAAACTCCCTTACACATGTGTGACTTTTTCCATCTTGGGATCCTATCTATCCCCTAATAGAATGCCTTGCAGATAGTTTGTTGTTAATAAACATGTATAGAAATAACTTTAACCAAATAAATTTATTGAATAATCATGACAACTAGATGAAAGAGTTGTATCACAAAGGATATGGTATCTGGTTTTCAATGACAAAATCCGAATGAAAGTCCCAATGATGTATTACCAGTAGTGACAAAGAAAAACTTGTCCAAAGACACAAAAGCAAATTAAGTAACATTCATTGAGTACTGTATTAGTTTCCTGTGTCTTCCGTAAAAATTTACAAAAAATTTGGAGGTTTAAAAAAAAAGAGATTTTTTCACAGTTGTAGACATAGAAAGTACGAAATCAGTTTCACTGGGCTAAAATCAAGG
>NW_007727558.1:0-10390 GCF_000696425.1 Galeopterus variegatus
ATCCGAACCCGTGGCCTTGGTGTTATCAGCACCACACTCTCCCGAGTGAGCCACGGGCCATGCCTTTATATTCTGAATGCTTAGTTCTTAAATATCTCAATTGATAACATTAGCTCATAACATCATTAGTGAACACCTTAAAGCACAATATACCCAACAGCATATATAAATCCAAAGTATTTTAAATAATTTTAAGGGTTTTTTTAAACTGATTCCTCATGAATCTGATTACATCATCACTGTTTTTTGTATTTAACATTTAACTGACAATAAGGTCATAATATAAATAGAAGTATCCACTCTGCTTTTTTTCTTGATGTTCGTGTATGTTTGCACTATCACTTCAATCTTCAGTTGACTCTGTATTAGTCCGTTTTCTGTTGCTTATGACAAAGCAGCTGAAACTAGGTAATTTATAAAGAAGTGAAACATTTCTTACAGTTTTGGAGGCTGGGGAGTCCCAAGTCCAGGGTGCACATTTGGTGAGGGCCGTCTTCTGGGTAGGGGCTCTGTACAGAGTCCCATGGCAACGCAGGGTATCACATGCAAGAATGGCAAGAGATCTTTCACGTGTTCTTTTTATAAAGCCACCAGTCCACGCCCGTGACAACCCATTACTCCATGAATGGATCAATTCATTCATGGGGGCACAGTCGTCAGAATCCAATCACCTCTTAAAGACCCCAGCTTTCGGGCCGGCCCGGTGGCGCACTGGAGAGTGCGCCGCTTGGGAGTGCAGCGGCGCTCCCATCAAGGGTTCGGATCCCATGTGGAGACCGGTTCCCGCTCACTGGCTGAGCGAGGTGCGGGAGCAACACCGAGGGTTGTGATCCTGTTGCCGGTCCCCGGTACGGGCGCAACACCGAGGGTTGTGATCCCGTTACCAGTCAGTAAAAAAGAGACAAAAAGGAAAAAAAAAAAGTAAAGACCCCAGTTTTCAACACTGCCACAGTTTGATTTCCGACCCCCCTCACTATTATGATGGGGATCAAGCTTCCAACACATGAACTGCGGGGGGACATGTTCAACCCAAAGCAGACTCTAAAATTTCAATCTGTAAATTCTCTACAAGAATCTTTTTAAGCCATTTTTCTATTTAGCAAGGTTCATTTAATTCAAATCAGATAATATAATCTGAAAGACCGCTAAACCAGGCGGAGGTAAATTACACTATGTCCTAATACAATGTAAGCAAACAAATAAAGATGATCACATTATCGACTGGTGTTCCCACTAATCTCTCAAATAGAAAATCTTTTTTTTTTTTAAAGAATGGCAAGAGATCTTTCACGTGTTCTTTTTATAAAGCCACCAGTCCACGCCCGTGACAACCCATTACTCCATGAATGGATCAATTCATTCATGGGGGCACAGTCGTCAGAATCCAATCACCTCTTAAAGACCCCAGCTTTCGGGCCGGCCCGGTGGCGCACTGGAGAGTGCGCCGCTTGGGAGTGCAGCGGCGCTCCCATCAAGGGTTCGGATCCCATGTGGAGACCGGTTCCCGCTCACTGGCTGAGCGTGGTGCGGGTGCAACACCAAGGGTTGTGATCCTGTTGCCGGTCCCCGGTACGGGCGCAACACCGAGGGTTGTGATCCCGTTACCAGTCAGTAAAAAAGAGACAAAAAGGAAAAAAAAAAAGTAAAGACCCCAGTTTTCAACACTGCCACAGTTTGATTTCCGACCCCCCTCACTATTATGATGGGGATCAAGCTTCCAACACATGAACTGCGGGGGGACATGTTCAACCCAAAGCAGACTCTAAAATTTCAATCTGCAAATTCTCTACAAGAATCTTTTTAAGCCATTTTTCTATTTAGCAAGGTTCATTTAATTCAAATCAGATAATATAATCTGAAAGACCGCTAAACCAGGCAGAGGTAAATTACACTATGTCCTAATACAATGTAAGCAAACAAATAATGATCACATTATCGACTGGTGTTCCCACTAATCTCTCAGGTTCCCTAGTTTACCATTCTTGATGTATATCATCAAACGTACACACAGAGTAAAGTCAACCTATGGGTTAAATATTAGTAAAATTGTGTTGCTCATATTTTCTTGGTATACCTTGCCTAGTAGATCATTTTGCATACCTCCCATTTTGGAGATTATCACTCTTTAAAAAGCTGGGGTGAGAAGATAGGACTGTGCTAGGCTTGAGGAGCAAATCAGGATTATGAATGTTAGAATCAGAGGGAGGAAATCAAGAGCCTAAATGGTCAGGTAACTGGCCTGAGGTTACAAAGCCAGTCATTTGTGTAGTTAGGCACCATCTAACTCCAAAGCCTGTTCTCCTTCCACTGTGCCACAGTGCCACCTCCAAGGCAAACATGAGGACTCAAGGAATATGGAAAGAATACATGTCCCAAAACTGAGGTGCTGGATCATACCTCAAGTCAGAGTTAAGCGGGGTCTGGAGGATAGCACAACAAAAGGGAGAGAAGACTTTGTATATTTCTCCTGAATGCCTTTGTACTGTACCTAAGTGTTAAATATCCTTCATTTCCTTTGAATATTTTTGTTAGTTTCTTAACCTTTCCAGCTCTGTTACATCAAAGAATCCAGGTATTGAAATTTCTTATGTTAAGTTCACCACCTCCCAGTAAAACCCCTGTCTATTTTTCTCTGGATGTTCATTTAGTTAAAAAGTCAGTGATGGCTGAGATTGTCACTAATAAGTACTTACTATAACTAGCCAAACTTTCTTGAAAGAAAACTAACTTCCTTCCTTCTGGAAAATTCTCAAATATCCTTCCTTTTCTCTTTCAGATAAAAAAAAAAAGTCACAGAAATAAATGTTCATAAGACCCTAGAGATTTGCCTTTTACAATTCTGAGAGAATTCTTTAGGTTCCAATAAAAAAAAAAAATTCAGTAATTGTACTCCACTACTATACAGAGCTCTAAATAGCTAAATATAATATCATCAGGCTGTGGTAACTGTTAAATAAATCATGTAAAGCATTTAGTACAATACTTGGCACAAAACAAGAACCTAATAAACATTAGCTATTGATATTATTGTGTACTATTTGATTATAGTGCACTATTAGATTATAGCACTATTTGATTGTAGTAAAGCTCAGTTACCAGGATATTTAGTCCAAACCTGATTATTACAGCATTTCAGTCCTGTTTTAACTTATATATAATGTTGCTAAAATACAAACATTAAAGACCAAAATGTGTTTTTTTAAAGGTTTTGCTTGTTTGTTAAAAATGAATTAACAAGTATGGACATGTGCTGTCTAGGTCAGCACAGCAAGTATGTAAACCATAAACAATATCTCTGTTTCTCTTAGTTACCTACAACTCAGAAAGGTCTGTCCTACTCAACATATTAAAGAGAAAAAGGAGCTGGCTGGTTAGCTCAGTTGGTTAGAGCATGGTGCTGATAATACCAGGGTCTGCGGTTCAATTCCTGCTCTGGCCAATGCAAAAAAAAAAAAAGAGAGAGAGAGAGCGAGAGGAAAAACAGTGATAATTTCAACAAAAGGCAAAAAAAAGCCCCCAACAAAATTCAATACCCCATAAAAACACAAACCAAGAACAGAAGAAAACGTCCTTAAATTGAAAAAAGACATCTACCAGAAACCCTCAGTAAGCACTCTATCTAATAGTGAAATACCGGAAGCATTGCCATTCAGGAAAAAGATTAAAATGCCTATTATCATCACTGCTATTCAACTTCTGTACTGGAGGGGCAATTTGCTGATAATACCAGGGTCTGCTGGTAATACCTGCTCTGGCCAATGCAAAAAAAAAAAAAGAGAGAGAGAGCGAGAGGAAAAACAGTGATAACTTCAACAAAAGGCAAAAAAAAGCCCCCAACAAAATTCAATACCCCATAAAAACACAAACCAAGAACAGAAGAAAACGTCCTTAAATTGAAAAAAGACATCTACCAGAAACCCTCAGTAAGCACTCTATCTAATAGTGAAATACCGGAAGCATTCCCATTCAGGAAAAAGATTAAAATGCCTATTATCATCACTGCTATTCAACTTCTGTACTGTAGGGGCAATGCAATGCAATAACAAAGAAAAAAGTGGCATAAAGTTGAGTAAGGAGCGTGGTCAATTCTAGTCAACACAGTGCAGTGGGTACATACTTTGATGCATCCCCTCTGGTCCAAATACACAGTAATGATAAAACATTAAAAAATAAAATTTTAGGCTTCAGCTGTGCCCTTCAGATGGAGTTACTTGGAGGCAGCAAGAGAGAAGAGGGCCTTGGTAGCCCTCAGGACTGCTAATAGGGTTCACATAGACCCACGCAGGAGAGAGAAACCAGAATAGCTGAAACAAGGGAGCCACTCAGAAGCCAGTGAGTCATCACAAGGGACCCACGCAGGGCCCGTCCCATGGGAAGTGTTTGCAGCACGGGCAGTGGGGGAGACGTGCCCACCAGGGGAACACTGGGACACAGTAAGGACAGCTGATCTGCCCCCCAATCAGCCCAGGACCACTCAGAGGAGACTAGTCAGGAATGCAGAATTGCATGGGGTGCAATTTGATGAAAAAACTCAGGCCCAGATCAGAGATTCTACAGAACAGAGAGACCGGGTCTCTGGAGAGCTGGAAGTACCTATAAGGTCAACCATTAAACCCTGAGCTGCACAAAGAGCCTTCCCTAGGGAAACAGCAGCAAAGCAGCAACGTAGCTCAACCACACAGCTCAAGTACTGGTCCCCACAGGAAGTTGCCCCGTGTTAGAAGCAAAGGACAAAAAGTTAGTTCCGGCCCAGGCACACCATCAGCATGTTGGGGCCTGCCTGGGAACTGGAGGCTTGGATCTGGGGACCAGACCCCACTCCCACTTCCAAGCAAACTGCACCAGTGCCTCGTGGCCAGCCTGGGGACCTGAAGCATGGAGAAGGGGACTGGACCCCCCTCCCACAACCAGGCACAACATGCCAGCACCTTGGGGCCTGCCCGGGGACCCAAGGCATGGAGAAGGGGACTGGACCTCCCTCCCACAACCAGGCACAACATGCCAGCACCTTGGGGCCTGCCCGGGGACCCAAGGCATGGAGAAGGGGACTGGACCTCTCTCCCATAACCAGGCACCCTGCACCAGTGCCTCAGGGCCTACCCGGGGACCCAGGGCATGGATAAGGGGACCGGACCTCTCTCCCACAACCAGGCACACCAACCCAGTGCCTTGGGGCCCGCCCATGGTCCCAGGGCATGGAGAAGGGGACCGGACCACCCTCCCACAACCAGGCACACCATGCCAGCACCTTAGAGCCCACCCAGGGACCCAGGGCATGGAGAAGGGGACCAGACCTCTCTCCCACAACCAGGGACACCATGCCAGCACCTTGGGTCTGCCTAGAATGACAGTTCATATATGCTCTGGGCTTAGAAAAGTGGGAAGACACAAACAGCCTCACAACCAGGAACCAAACCAAGATACATTCTCTGTGAGTGGATCTAAAATAGGTCAATTACCTCAAAGGGCAGGACCCCCGGCCCACCATTATCATACCCGACTCTAGACTGGGATCCAGTAGGTCAGTTGAAGCACCCAAAATATCACCACACGAGGAAGGGTGAGCACAGAGATAAGAAAACAAAAATCAAAAGCTTTCACACTCCAAGTGAGTCAGTAAGCCAAAACTTCAAAACACATGAAGAGACATAATGCTAAGAAAGAAAAAAAAGCAACAATTGAATATAAATTCATTCCAGATGAAGTTTAATTTTATAAAACAGTCTGACAAAGTCTTATTTTATAAGTACATTTAGGGTGCTTGAACAAAAATTTTAAAAATTATTGGGAATGCAAAATGGTACAGTCATTTTGGAAGACAGTTTAGCAGTCTCCCACAAAGCTAAACATATTCTCACCAAACAATCCAGCAATCGTGCTTCTAGGTATTTACCCAAATGAGTTAAAAAACTTATGTCCACACAAAAACCCGCACACAGATATTTATAGCAGCTTTATTCAGAACTGCCAAAAACTAGAAGCAACCAAGATGTCTTTCAGTGGGTGAATGAATAAACAAACTGTGGTACTCCCAGACAATGAAATATTATTCAGTGCTAAAAAGAAATAAGCTATCAAGCCACAAAAAGACATGAAGGAACTTTAAATGCATATTGCTAAGTGAAAGAAGCCAGTCTGAGGAGGCTACGTACTGTATGATTCCAACTATATGACATTCTGGAAAAGACAAAACTATAGAGACAGTAAAATCATCACTGTCTGACACGGGCTTAGGGTGAGGGAGGGAATAATGAGTAGGTGGAGCACAAAGGATTTTTAGGGCAGTGAAATTATTCTGTATGATACTGTAATGACATTACATGTAGTGCCATGTAATGACATTAATGATATGACATTATGCAATTTGTCAAAACCCATAGAACTTATGACACAAAGAGTGAACCCTAATATAAATTATGGATTTTAATTAATAATAATGTAGCAATATTGGTTCAACAATTGCAACAAATGTACCCAACTAATGCAAGATGTTAATAATAGGGAAAACTATGGGAAGGAGAGGGTATATGGGAATTCCTTATACTATCCAGCCATTTTGGTCAAAGTTGTATTGATCTATTTTTATTAAGTTATGTATATTGTTTTTAGAAATACATCACTAACAATTTCACTTTTGGGTATATATACAAAAGAACTGAAGCAGGCAACTGTACACCAACATTATCAGCAGCATTATCCACAATAGCCAAAAGGCAGAAACAACCCAAATGTCCATCAATGGATGAATGAATAAACACAATGCGGTAAATACATACAATGAAATATTATTCAGCCTTAAAAAGGAAATTTTGACACATGCCGCAATATGGATAAACCTTGAAGACATTATGCTAAGTGAAATAAGCCAGACACAAAAGGACAAATTTTGTTTGATTCCACTTACCTGATGTACCTAGAGTGGTTATATTCATAGAAACAGAAAGTAGAATGGTGGTTGCCAGGGGCTGAAGGTAGGGGAGAATGGGGAGTTAGTGTTTAATAGGTAGAGTTTCAGTTGGGTAAAATTTAAAAGTTCTGGAGATAGATGGTGGTGGTGATTGCAGAACAGTGTGAATGTATTTTTTTTTTCCTTTTTGTCTTTTTTCGTGTCCAGCAATGGATCGCAACCCTCAGTGTCACGCCCATACCGGACCGGGACCGGCAACAGGATCGCAATCCTTGGTGTCGCGCCCGCACCTCGCTCAGCCAGTGAGCGGGAACCAGTCTGCACGTGGGATCCGAACCCTCAGCGGGAGCGCCGCCGCACTCCCAAGCGGCGCACTGTAGCAGTGCGCCACCGGGCCGGCCCCGTGTATGTATTTAATGCCACAGAACTGTACACTTAAAAATGGTTAAATGGTAACTTTTATGTTATGTATATTTATTTCACCACAATAAAAAAATTATGAAAAAATGTACAGAACTGCTATCCAAATTGAAAATAAAAATTCTCTCTATTATACCATACATAGAAATAAATTCCACATGGAAGGCAAAACTTTTTTAAACTTTTAGAAGAAAATACAAGAATATATCTTTGACTCATACCCTGAGGCAGAGAAGATTTTCTTAAATCAGACACACACACACACACACACACACACACACACACACACACGACAAGACAGTTAAGGGAAATTTTTCATAAATATGACATTAAATCTTAAAACTTATATACAACCAAAGACATTGTTAACAAAGGGAAAGGAAAAGCCTCAGACCGGCATGATGCATTTGCAACACATGTATCCAAAAGAATTAGTATCCAAAGTAACCTAACTGTTCCTCAGTGAGTGAAAGGATACATAAGCTGTGATTTAAATCTACAAGTAAATATGCTCAACTGTTAAGAATAAATGAACCAGATAGACAAGTAGCAACATGGTTAAATCTCCATCAATTATAATTTAAAATGTGCACTCCTTTGACCCAGCAATTCTATTTTATTTTTCATTCAAGCAGCAATGGCCATTAATGAGGAGGGGATCAAATAAACTACGCTACAGTACAAGACATACTACATAAGAGACTGTGCAGTAGTTAAGAAGATTCAGGTAGATCTCTATGATACAACATGGAAAGATCTTAAACCATTTAGGGAAAAAAGTTGCAGAACAACGTGTACAGTATGATGTCACTAATGGAGGGCGGCTCTGCTTTTTTACCTGTATTACATACATATATATATACATACACACACAATACTGCATAAAGAAATGTCTGTAAGGATGGAAACAAACTGATAACTACAGTTTCTGTGGAGAAGGGAGAAGGTCAAGGGGGCTTTTATTCTGTCTGTACCGTTTGAGTATTTCACAAGCGAGTGCACATTCTGAGCCACTTGCAGAGTTGCAGCACAACTCCAGGAGCAGCCCTGCACAGGGACTCCAATGTGGATGGCACCCCCTAAAGCTGGGCACAGCCTGCACAACTAGACGCCATGGCTCTGATGCCTGTGTAATTAGAAATAAATAAAATGGGGGGGAGGGGATTGACTGTAAACCAGCATGAGAGAACACTCTGGAGTGAAAGAATTTTCTACATCTTGATTGGGATAGTGGTTACAAAGTATATACATTTTTCAAAACTCATCCAACTGTACAAAGGAAATTGGTGCATTTTATCATACATAAGCTATATACCAATAAAGTTGATTTTAAAATAAATATAAATACATAAATAAAATAAAATATCATTGGGAAACCCTGGAACAAGGCATCCAAAATTGCAGAACCTAGGCACCCCAAAACAAAAACTAGTAGACACCTGCTGTTTGCACCCTGAAACACACAGTCCTAAAACAAAAGAGAAATTAAGTTACTTTTACAAGGTTTACTGTGCCAGCCAAATTTGAATTAATATTGCCCTTATTTTCTATATGGGGAAATTAGACCTCTGAGAGATTAATATTAAAGACATAAAATAAATAGTAAGTTGAAATTCTGTTGATTCTAAGTTTAATTTTCTACCTATAAATAGGAATTTTCTCTCTCAGGCATAGTGGACACCCAAAAACCCTGGCAGCACCACCTTGACTGCACAACCCCCTTCAAAGGCAATTCCACTTATGTATGATAAAAACCCTCTGAGAACTCATAAAAGGTCAAGTTTTAATTTGGCAGACAAAGTAACCTAACAGGCATTGCAACCCAGGGAACTGAAACAGCAGCCTGGAGCTGGAGAATCCAGAAATCCAACCAAGGCAGAGGACAGGTAGAATTTCTTCCTTACATTGGAGCAGAAACACATTCCCTTACTATTGATCTAACATCCAAGAACCAGGATATAAATGAAAAGGTGTTCTCTAGGCAAAAGTGCTCCCCTTCCTCCTCAAGTGACAGAAAAAGCCAATGAGAGGATAACAAAGGGAATGACCTCAAGCAACTGCACAAGGAGCAAGCCCCTGACATCCAACATGCAAGAAACAAGAGAACGTGGTATCATGGCCACAAGAAATCACGACTCCACACCTCAGCCACTGCTTTAACATGCCCAGATCTAAGAGCCTGGGTTATCTCACAGGGCAGGAAGAGAGAGAGAACGAACGTGAGGAGCAGGAGAAGCCCATCAACCACCCCTAACACTAGAGTGACTGATACCGACCTCTCCGTGTAAAATGTAGCAGGACCTTGCTTCGTTCATTCATTCCTGTAAACAGACATCTGTCACACTACTGTTGGGAGCCAGGCAACATTCTGAGGATTTAGCAGGAAAGAGTCATGACACTTAATTCTATTTGGGAAGGAAGGGAACTTCCTTTCTCTCTCCAAATTTCTTTTCCCCTTCTCCCCCTTTAAGTGGTACACAGAAGAACCTCCAAAACTCTCCCAAATTCCTCCCACAAGCTTCTTTGACCTTCTTGCTTCATCCCCCAAACCAAACAACTTATGGCTCCAATTTTTCAATACTTGGAAAAGACGAAAGAGACCTCAAGTGGGTAGGGCATGAGACCTAAAATTCAGTGCTGCTTTGAATTTTACACGCATACCTTCACAGCCGATTTGTCAGCACCTCAACAGCAGATGCCGGCTGGGTGCTATACCATTTCATGGCCCCAGTGCTGACCACGGCTCTCGACCCACGGTAGCTGATCAATAAACGTTTGCTAAGAAAGCTGGAAGGTCTTCCTAATCCCAAGGCCTGGCACAGGAATGTAACAGCGAGCGTTCGTTAGCTGCATCCTCCCTCCTCTCAGGACACTTTCCTTTCAAGGGTGACCTCGGTGGACAGGTTCGCTGTTAGGGTGATCTGACATAAATTCCCTTCCCTCTGCCAGGGCCTGCCTGCCTCACCTGCCCTCTGCCAGGACCTGCCTCATTCGCCCCCTTCAGCCCCTAACGCAGACAGCCCGGCTCGAGCAGCCTCAGCCAGGCTCCGCGCCGGGTGCACT